>NW_026600674.1:22500-152223 GCF_029448725.1 Salvelinus fontinalis | reverse complement strand
CCCCCGAAGAAGGTCCCGCATCGCTATTGGCTGCCGCCGCCTCTTCTGCCAAGGAGTTGGGGTCGAACCCATGCTCCGCCCCCAGGGCATCGGCCTCCATCTTGACGGCGTCTGATTGGAGGAAAGCGGAGTAGGCGTCACCCTCGGCCATGAGGAGCTTGAGCTTCGGGATCCAGGACTTCCTGACGACCCGGCGGGCATTAGTGCACATGTCAGCCGCGATGGCATTCATCTCGCTCTCCTTGAAACTCGGCGCAAAGTTCTGGCAGTAAACTGTTGAGGGGAGAGAGACAGTTAGGTGCTGCGGACAATATAGATGCACTGGAATGATGTGAAGAAATGCAGGTATATGACTACAACACGGTGTAGCACTGAGTGTGTGAGGCTTGTCCGGTGTGTGTGAAAGCAAAGCTGTGCACTGGAGTGTGTGACACTCACACTTGACGGCGTGCAGTACTCTGCTGTCCAGGGGCTTGCGGCTGGGGTCGTTTGTAGACGAGCGGATCCCCGTCCCACAGCTGTTAGCTAGAGTACTCCTGAGAGGGGATGGAAAAGATACACACAGTATCATTTACTGGATGTCTTCACAAACAAATATTATGCTGCCTGAAGCGCATGCACCGACGCACAAAAGCAAGCACACAAAATGTACACGCTTCCAACAGTCAAACAAACACACACACACACCCTCCCCTCACCTGTCGAAGAAAGAGGCCAGCAGCCTCCTCAGTAGGACCTTGTGCCGCGTGCCGGCGCTGACGTGACAGTTCATGAGCTGGGCGCGGGAGATGAACACGGAGGTACCCGTCACCAGCTCCAGCCTCTCTGCAGGGTCACCCTCCTCGTACAGCCGCGGGTGGCACCGGTTACCTACACCAACCAATCAATCCATTCAAATGTATTAAAGTCTTTTTCACGTCAGCTGCAGGTGGCAGACGTTGCCAATCAATTCATAAAAATCAATCAATACAATACGTGTTTTTACAGTAACAGGAACCTGGTCTAAACACAGGTGGCAGCCACCATTGCCTATGAATAAATGAATGACAACGTGTATAGAGTCAGACATGTGAGTACAACTACAGTATTACTTTAGAAAAAGAAAAACAGACACTATAGTATTACAAACTAAATGAAGTCTGTGTGTGTACCTATCTGGGTGATGAGTTCGGCAGGTAGCGAAGCCAGATCCTGGCGTAGCCTCACCCCCCTGCCGCCCCGGGTCTCAGCCGTGAGGTGCTCCGGTAGGGACTCCACACGCTCGCCTGCTACTGGGGTGGTACAGAGAGGGCACACGTTACACATGAATACACACAGCAACATTAACACTGAACAAAAATATTAAAACGCAACATGTAAAGTGTTGGTCCCATGTTTCATGAGCTGAAATAAAAGATCCCAGAAATGTTCCATACGCACAAAAAAAACTATTTCGCTCAAGTTTTGTGCAAACGTATTTATATCTTTGTTAGTGAGCATTTCTCCTTTGCCAAGATAACGGTCAGGTGGATGAATTGTGGCATATCAAGAAGCTGATTAAACAGCATGATCATTACACAGGTGCACCTTGTGATGGGGACAATAAAAGGCCACTAAAATGTGAAGTTTTGTCACACAACACAATGCCACAGATGTCTCAGAGGGAGTGTGCTAATTGGCATGCTGACTGCAGGAATGTCCACCAGAGCTGTTGCCAGAGACTTTAATGTTCATTTCTCTAAGCCGCTTCCAACATCGTATTAGAGAATTTGCCAGTGTGTCCAACCGACCTCACAAGTGCAGACTGTAACGTTGTGTGGGCGAGCGGTTTGCTGATGTCAACATTGTGAACAGAGTGCCCCATGGTTCTGGTGGGGTTATGGTATCGGCAGGCATAAGCTACGGACACACGAACACAATAGCAATTTATTGATTGGTAATTTGAATGCACAAAAATGCCGTGACGAGATCCTGAGACCCATTGTGAGGCCCATTTAATTTTAGGTATCTGTGACGAACAGATGCATATCTGTATTCCTAGTCATGTGAAATAATTGATTTATTTCAAATTGTCTGATTTTCAAGCCTCATTGACCCTGCTTCGTAGTGTATATATATATACACACTGCTCAAAAAAATAAAGGGAACACTTAAACAACACAATGTAACTCCAAGTCAATCACACTTCTGTGAAATCAAACTGTCCACTTGGGAAGCAACACTGATTGACAATACATTTCACATGCTGTTGTGCAAATGGAATAGACAAAAGGTGGAAATTATAGGCAATTAGCAAGACACCCCCAAAAAAGGAGTGATTCTGCAGGTGGTGACCACAGACCACTTCTCAGTTCCTATGCTTCCTGGCTGATGTTTTGGTCACTTTTGAATGCTGGCGGTGCTCTCACTCTAGTGGTAGCATGAGACGGAGTCTACAACCCACACAAGTGGCTCAGGTAGTGCAGTTCATCCAGGATGGCACATCAATGCGAGCTGTGGCAAAAAGGTTTGCTGTGTCTGTCAGCGTAGTGTCCAGAGCATGGAGGCGCTACCAGGAGACAGGTCAGTACATCAGGAGACGTGGAGGATGGCCGTAGGAGGGCAACAACGCAGCAGCAGGACCGCTACCTCCGCCTTTGTGCAAGGAGGTGCACTGCCAGAGCCCTGCAAAATGACCTCCAGCAGGCCACAAATGTGGATCGTAGTGGTATATATATACTGTATATATATATATATATTATATATATATATATATATATATATATATCTTTCTGCTCTTTCAAAGACCTGATGTTCCAATGAAGATCACATCCCCTCCCAGATAACAGATATATCACCTAGAACTGTTTTGTTGCCATTATTTAACAAGGAAAGTCATTGAGAACACATTCTGTATTTAATTTCTCTCATTCCTTCACTATGACAAATAACCTATATCTTTTTTGCTTTCTCATATGAACTGTAACTCAGTAAAATCTTTGAAATTGTTGCATGTTGCATTTATATTTTTGTTAAGTGTACCAAAACATTAGGAACACCTTCTCTTTCCATGACAGACTGACCAGGTGAATCCAGGTAAAAGCTGCAGTATGACCCCTTATTGATGTCACTTGTTAAATCCACTTCAACCAGTGTAGATGAAGGGGAGGAGTGTGACATTTAGAGGGTGAATGGGCAAGACAAAAGACTGAAGTTGAATGGGGTATGGTAGTAGAGGGGGTGCAACTCAATATTAGGAAGGTGTTCTTAATGTTTTGTACACCCAGTGTACAACTGGCTATAATGACATGCAGGTCTAGCTAACACTATCCTGCAACGGAGTGGGTCAGAGGAGGAGAGGGTACATGTAACGACAGATATTCACACTTAAATATGTATCTATTCATATTGACATACCTACAACTAGCATTAATGTACAGACATAAGCAAAGGCAAACAGAACATACAGCAAATAGCGTCAGAGTGATGCCAATTCCCCATCCTCTTCCAAATCACGATCACAATCAGCTGCCTAGTTGTTCCCTCTAATCTCGTCTCTTCCCTCATCTATCAGTCTATTGTTCTGACCTGAAGCACTCTTGCTCCCTCCCCCCTCGGGCTGGGAATTGCCAGGGACCTCACCATACGATTTTATCACGATATGATGTCTACTGCGATTCTCACAAATCTATATGTATTGCGATTTTTTACGGAGGTTTTATTGTGAATTGATGTTCAAAATATATTGTCTGCTGCAGAGAGACAAGAGGAGCCTTGAGAAAACACGTTTTGATCAGTCACGGAGATAAGTGCTGGAAACACATTGGCTCACTATTTAAACAGGAGATGGAGAACCAGCTATGGAATGAAAAATACCAGTTTTGGTGCAGGTACAGCCGGCTAACGCTATCTAGCAAATTATTTGAATATATTCACTACCGTTCAAAAGGGGGTCACTTAGAAATGTCCTGGTTTTTGAAAGAAAAGCAAAAGATTTTGTCTGTTAAAATAACAACAAATTGATCAGAAAACAGTGTAGACATTGTTAATGTTGTAAATGACTGTTGTAGCTGGAAACGGCATATTTCTTATGGAATATCTACATGAGCGTACAGAGGCCCATTATCAGCAACCATCCTGTGTTCCAATGGCACCTTGTGTTAGCTAATACAAGTTTATCATTTTAAAAGGCTAATTGATCATTAGAAACCCCTTTTGCAATTATGTTAGCACAGCTGAAAACTGTGATCCTGATTAAAGAAGCAATAAATCTGGCCTTTAGACTAGTTGAGTATCTGGAGCATCAGCATTTGTGGGTTCAATTACAGGCTCAACATGGCCAGAAACTTGTCAGCCTATTCTTGTTCTGAGAAATGAAGGCTATTCCATGCAAGAAATTGCCAAGAAACTGAAGATCTCGTACAACGCTGTGTACTACTCCCTTCACAGAACAGCACAAACTGGCCCTAACCAGAAAAGAAAGAGGAGCCTCTTCACTGTTGACTTGAGACTGGTGTTTTGCGGGTACTAAACTAGACACTAATGTACTTGTCCTCTTGCTCAGTTGTGCAACGGGGCCTCCACTCCTCTTTCTATTCTGGTTAGAGCCAGTTTGCGCTGTTCTGTAAAGGTGTTGTACGAGATCTTCAGTTTCTTGGCAATTTATCACATGGAATAGCCTTCATTTCTCAGAACAAGAATAGACTGACAAGTTTCAGAAGAAAGTTCCTCGTTTCTGGCCATTTTGAGCCTGTAATCGAACCCACAAATGCTGATGCTCCAGATACTCAACTACACTAAAGAAGGCCAGTTTTATTGCTTCTTTAAATCAGCACAACAGTTTTCAGCTGTGCTAACATAATTGCAAAAGGGGTTTCTAATGATCAATTAGCCTTTTAAAATGATAAACTTGTATTAGCTAACACAACATGCCATTGAAACACAGAAGTGATGGTTGCTGATAATGGGCCTCTGTACGCCTATGTAGATATTCCATTAACAATCTGCAGTTTCCAGCTACAATAGTCATTTACAACATCAACAATGTCTACAGTGTATTTCTGATCAATTTGATGTTATTTTAATGGACTTTTTTGTGTGCTTTTCTTTCAAAAACAAGGACATTTCTAAGTGACCCCAAACTTTTGAACGGTAGAAAATATATAGATTTTTTATTTATTTTTATAAATACTTGGGAGTCAAATATTGGTATAATATCATCCCAAAATAATATTGCGATATGTGACTTTATCAATTCCCTCCCCCCATAACTACGCTCCTCCAGATTCCTACCTCACCAACTCTCGCTCTCACCTGTGGCGCCCACATTGAGCATACTGTACATTGTGTACATGTTACAGATCTGCCTGTACTGCTCTTCGGCGCTGTCGTCGGTCACTTCCTCTTCCTCCTCGTCATCGTGGTAACTAAGGGGCGAGTCGCTGGTGTATATGCTCAGCGTCCCCGGACTCGTTCCGTCCGGCGTCCCCACGCTGCTGCTGTTATGGTTACTGTTGTTGTTGTTGTTGTTATGGTTACTGTGGTTAACAACATTTCTGCCCATTGCATCTTGGGAGTTGCAGTTGTTTGATGAGGCGGAGGAGGAAGAGTAGCGGGCGGCTTTCCTGGACCCCCCTCCTCCCGACCCCCCTCCCCCGTCACCGCGGTTGCCCCCCTCCCACAGGCGCTTGGCAACAGGGCTGCACACCACCGAGTAGGACGTGGCCTCCTGCTGAGAACGAGAGAGAAGAGATTAGCTACATAACAACTATTTAGTGTGTTGTCATCCGTTCATCATGTGAGAGGGCAGCCAAACATGTGCATTTATGCTTGAGCATTGAGTGTTTGTGTACTTCCTTGTATGGCACAGGAGACAAAGAAGTTCACAGCTTGCACCTTTGACCAGATGGGCATACTACAAAGCAGGATTAACTAAATAAGGATTTTTATTTAAAAAAACAAATAACTATAGAATTTTTGGTTCATTAAGAAAGCTAAACTTGTTGAGTCAATTAGACTATGTCAACTTCAAGCTTATCTTTCAAATAAAGACATTTTAGAATATTTAGGCAAGTTAGCCGCCTACCTCATTTATCCTGCTGTGTAGTACCCCCCTCTGCTCTATGAAAGACCTGACGTTCCACTGAAGATTGCATCCCCTCCCAGAAAAGACATATATTCTAGAACACACTTATTTGCTTTGCCTTTCTTTAACCAGGAAAGTAATTGAGAACATGTAATTTATATTCCATTCCTCCACTATGACAAATAACCTATATATTTTTGGCCAACTCACCTGCTGTGACTGTGGTGTGGGTTGTGGCGTAGTCCCGCTCTGCTCCGTCTTCACCCTCAACACCAGGGGGAGGGGTGTCAGGCAGGAGGCGGGCCTACATGCTGCCGAGGAAACCACCCCAGCCCCTCCCCCTGTGGTTTGAGTGACGGGGCTCTGGGGCTCGGACGGCGGAGTCTCTTCTGCATGAAGACCCTGGGAGTCACAGCTAGGGGAGGAGACCTGGAGGAAGAATATGCAAATGAAGAGGTAAATAAATCTGAGAAAAACATGTAAAATATTTAAGACTATGTAAAGTGTGAACTGGAAAGCTTTGACAGGGGAGAACCTTAGCCTAATGCAGGGGTAGGCAACTAGATTCAGCCGTGGGCTGATTTTTGTTGGGAGCGAATAATCGGGGGCCTGAAAATAATAATAATAATAATAATAATTATTATAATAATTTGCACACTGGAAATTGACTACAACAATGCCCCAAAAAGAGATTTAAAAATAACAATCATTTCATACCTTGATTACATTGAGACATGATCATGTCTTATATTTTGTGAAGGAATACTTGGGAACAGATTTCATAAAATAAACTATGTTTAAGCTGAATTCATGGTGATTTTACAGTTTATTTTTTATACCAAAAACTAAAATAATAAATATATATTTACTATAAACTTTTTGGGGGTGGGGGGGGGGCAAAAGAAAACACCTGTTGCCAACCCCTGTCCTAATGAAACAATCCACTTGTGCTGTCAGTTGCAGTCCAATTATCTCCCAACATCTACCTATGGCGATAATTATCTCCCAACATCTACCTATGGCGATAATTATCTCCCAACATCTACCTATGGCGATAATTATCTCCCAACATCTACCTATGGCGATAATTATCTCCCAACATCTACCTATGGCGATAATTATCTCCCAACATCTACCTATGGCGATAATTATCTCCCAACATCTACCTATGGTGATCATAGGAGCTGGCAAGACAGCACAAACAGGTTGCTATGGTTACACTAGATACCTTAAGGAAGAACTCTGTGCCCTTCTCCATGATCTGCTGAATCTGCAGGAAGCCTGCGGTGTACATGAGGAGGAACTGGTCCCCCACGTTCATGCTGAGGCGGCCTGTGTAGCAGAAGGCTAGGATCTGTTGGAAGCTCTGGGGCTGGACGGCCGGGGGTAGCTCCACCACACTGCTCTTCCCTCCAGCGTTGAACAGGTCCCGGAAGTAGGAGCTACTGGCCGCCAGGACCGCCCGGTGCGCCTGGGGAGGGACGGAGAGAGGAAGGGGTGAATACATATACAGCACACAGGCTTCTTTTTAAACAAACTTGAGGTACAACCAGAGAATATTTCACCAGGGTTCTTAACCCTAATCAAAATTCAGGCATTATCAGATCAATCTAGCCTAACAGGCCGTCGCCCCAACTTGAAGGCTTGTCAATAAAGTAAATAACGGTTAGATTGGTTCCGTTTACTCCCAAAAACAACATTGATGTTTATCTTTTTTTTTTTAAACCCTTTTTTCTCCCCAATTTCGTGGTATCCAAATGGATAGTTGTCTCATCGCTGCAACTCCCGCACGGACTCGGGAGAGGCGAAGGTCGAGAGCCATGCGTCCTCCGAAACACAACCAAACCAAGCCGCACTGCTTCTTGACACAATGCACATCCAACCCGGAAGCCAGCCGTACCAATGTGTCGGAGGCAACACCGTGCACCTGGCGACCTTGGTTAGCGCGCACTGCGCCCAGCCCGCCACAGGAGTCGCTAGCGCGCGATGAGACAAGGATATCCCTGCCGGCCAAACCCCCCCTAACCCGGACGACGCTAGGCCAATTGTGCGCCGCCCCATGGGCTTCCCGGTCACAGCCGGCTGCGACAGAGCCTGGACTCGAACCCAGAATCTCTGGTGGCACAGCTAGCACTGCGATGCGGTGCCTTAGACCACTGCTCCACCCGGGAGGCCCGCATTGATGTTTATCAACTCCTACCTTGAAGGCGTGTCCCTTGACAACCACGGAGACGTCGCAGTAGAGCCCCTGGAGCCTCTGCTCATTGAGACACTCCAACACGTTGTTGCCAAAGTTAGGGATCGCCATCTGTAGCGTCTGAGCCATAACGCTCTAGCCCAGCACCACCGGGTCTATAACAAGGAGAGAAATGTTATATTAGGTCTTGTCTATGTCATGGGTATGTCATGTAGGCTACAAAGTTAGGGGTCGTCATCTGTAGCGTCTGAGCCATAACGCTCTAGCCCAGCACCACCGGGTCCAATAGCAGGGAGAGAAATGGTTATATAGGTCTATGTCATGTACGGTATATGTTATGGATCGCTTACTGTTTGTTGTTGATTATTGGAGGTGAGAAAGGGGGAAAGGGAGAGAGACTGGGATTGAAATAAGGAGAGTGATGGGAGGGAGGGGGATGGAGTGATGACTAATGCACCTTTAATAAAGAGCGCTAGAAAGAGAGCTCTTTTTTTTTTTAAATAGCCAATTAAGTTTGTCTCATTCATTTGAAATAACAAATGTCCAATTCTGCGGTGGGTAACTAGCTTTTGTCCTACTTCGTTGTTTTGTTTTTGAATGAGACAAGAGAAAAGGCAGCATAATTCCATTACATAATTATTCAGTTTTGTTTGGTTTGTTGCCATCCAGCCTTGATGTGTCAAGATCACAAGTAGAAAGAATGCCTGTCAAGCTTGCCTCTCCACAAAGAACCCTTAAAAGTTTCCCATTCTTTTTGGAGACTTTGCATTGAAGAAGACTGCCACAACTTTAACTGACTGGCGGCACATAAGACACCATGATACCTTTTAATTTAGATTATTTTTAGAGCACTAACTGTGTAATGAACCACATGTGACTGGGAATCAATGGAAAGGCCACGACCATGAGCCAATAGGCTAATAAAAAACACTCCGATGGGGATTAGGCCTATTTAATAACAAGGTCAAGCAAAGCTAATTTCATCAACACTCATACGATTAAACAATGAACGGACCTATATGTTGTCCTTAAAAACAGCTACTCAAGTGCCAACTGAAGGAAGATAGCCTATGGAATAGCCTAAAAACAAACATTTTATATTTATAGGACCGTGGCTAATTAAGATCTATGGTCTTGCTCTTTGCATACACATTTGTATCTGTAAGTTAATATACATGTATTTCTCCATTAAAACTATATAAACAGAGAAAGTATGCATAACAATTTATCTACTGCCACTGCACAGGAGAGCACGCTTTCAACTTTTCAATAATTATTCTCACAACTAACAATTAAAACAGGTTGAACTTTATTTTAGCCAAGTAAATTTCCTTATCAGCAAACTGAGAACATATTGGTTAATTTTGATTGGAGGAATGCAGAACAGAACCAATCAAAACGACCACCTAAACCCATCATCACATTAGGTTCCATTTCCTCTTGTGACACAACATCCAAGAACATAAAGGCAGTTCATTTAACTGATTTGACCTCTAACCCTCTACCTACCAGTAACATTTTATGGCCACACGTTACCACCACACAATGTTTATGTCAGGGTTGTGAGGGACAATAATATTACATAATCTGAATAAAAATCCATATTTTGCCACCTGAATTGAAGTTTTACATTAATGAAAGAAAAAATATGTATACTTTATTCAACCTCTAACCCCCCCAGCAGTAACATTATAAAACAACACACCACCACAAACCGATTAGTCAGACAGGATTATATTACGGGTTAAGAAACTAAATGCTATTTTTTTGCTGATGCCACCTTATTTTTTA
The DNA here is from genome assembly GCF_029448725.1 of Salvelinus fontinalis. NCBI lineage: Eukaryota > Metazoa > Chordata > Actinopteri > Salmoniformes > Salmonidae > Salvelinus > Salvelinus fontinalis. The sequence goes on along the minus strand of NW_026600674.1, from coordinate 142,192 downwards.
TTTTGTACAAGCATATAAGATCAATTAATAAGCGCACATTCAGCAATCTAATCAAATACAAATGTAAAAATATTTTTTTATATAGATGATAGGCATGGCTGTAGCCAACAATCAATCAATCAAATACTATGATATTCAATTTCCTGGTTTGGGAGGTGAAAAGGTAGCCACAGTTAGCAAGTAGCAAGCTAAAAGCTAATGCTAATTTGATGTTAACCAAATTAAAATGTCAAATTCTTGAACGTCCAAGTCATCAATTGAACACTGTCAAGTAAAAGCATTTGCTTATTTACTTGAAAACATTTGCTTTAAAGAGTCAAAAATGAAGGAATCTACTTTGCATCAACCGGCATGTGGCTATATTATGTAGCTAGCCTCCCAAGAGCACGAATAATATTAACTTTAAACGGAATATACTGTACTTCGATGAATCATTAATAGCTCAATCTCACATCGAAGGATAGCGGGAGAGACTCGATGGTGCCCGCCAAGGGAAGACTAGAGGCTTGAACAGCGGTAGAACAGCCAGACGGAGTGGGCAGAGAGCTGTCCGTGCCCCGTTTTGTGCCAGTATCTTTGCCCCGTGAGATTCGGAGCGCTCGGGCTGGCACGGGCCGGGGGGCGACGGAAAGAGCGGACGGTTGGATAACAAAACAATACTTTATCACCGGTTCTCTTTCTCTGTTTATGTCGATACAGCCGTTAATTTGCTCTATCAAACTAGCTAAAAGACAACGGCACGTATTCTGTCACAAAAATAGTAGAACAAATAAAATATTCAGGAGTTCGCATCACCAGTCGCTCTCGCCCCCACTCTGTGCCAGAGCTGTCGGTTAGAGTTACCTCCTTGGGCCTAGGCTAGCTACTCGGGATACACTGTACTTTTATTTTGGGTTAGCCCATCGCATAATGTAACCCGGCGCCAGCTGAGTTATCACCCAAATTAAGTATTTGTCGCCCGAAACAATGGATCATCCAATTAATGTGTCGTTTAGTAAAAATCTGAATTTCTAAATATTTTAGTTATTTTTGGGAGGTAGCTTGGGGGTGGTCCCCGGTCAACACTCAACAGGTCAATCCGGGACAAACGTAGGCAAGCAACTGGGGGGGGGCCGAGTCAGACTGAACCATGCACGCTTGCAGCGAGTGGTGATATAGCTAGTAGCCTATGAGTTAATGCTAGCCAAGACACCAATTTAAAACCAGTTAACGACAACACGCGATGAACATAAACCCCCAATCGCATTAACCATTTATGTTAGGAGTAGACTCATTCTACTGGGAAAATGTCACTCTTCAACGAAACATCCAGGTAAAACCCGGCCGCGTTTCAAAAGTTGAGGAATAAAGAGCGAGAGAGAGCGCGGAATACTGTGAACTCACCGATGAAAGGCAGGCTAGGCAACCCGCGGTGTTTGCAGGCAGTGTGAGTGTGAAGCATAGACGGTAGCTATATAGCCACTAAAGTGGTTAAAGTTTTGCTGGTGCTGCTTTTCGGTGTTCCAACTCAGCCCATCCCCCACCGCACACCTTCCCAAAAACAATAGCTAACTAACCCGCCCACTCCCCCAAAAAACTCACACGGAACCGCTCTCAATTCCTCCCCGAAGAACAGCCACTTCACAACAGCTAGCCACCTCGCCGACTTCCCGTGTCCTTTCTGACCCCGGTAAAACCCACCCCCCTCACTATATTCCGTTGGAAAGTGTTTCAATGGTGTAGTGCAGAAGCGTTCGGTCCTCTCCCTCTCTACAGGCAGCCATTCAGTGTGAGCACAGCACAGGTGGAGAAGCAGAGCGCAGAGCTATCGAGGGAGCCCAAAACGGTACCCAGAGGTGGAGGAAAAGATCACAGAGCTAACCGATCTCTCAGACAGAAAGCGTCCCCAACCAACCCGGATGCCCCTGTCTGTCTCCACCAACTGCCCAATTCAAATCACACACAGATTTTCCGTCTCTCCCATACCTGTGGGACTCCCTCTTGTCCAGACAGCCCAGTTGACTGGTGATTCAGAGTGGAGATCGACGGGAAGCCGTCGGTAACGCTTAAATCTCCTCCCCGGTTGGATTGAGAGTTTGCTGCGGTGCTGAATGTGCTATTTTCGTATGTCTAGACTTCTCAGGTGAGCCCCTAGGCGTCTATAGTACGCGCACAGAGTACAAACTACCATCTGCATTCAAACAATGGGAAAAGCTATAGAGCTGCCTAGATACAGTTCTTTCTTACTGTTAAAATGCATCTTTCTTCATCATGGCCATAATTGTTGTTAGACGAGCGCCACCTCCCGCTTTAGATGTTAAATAATGATAATTAATAATTTCATAACAATTCATAATTCTCTTTAATCATACGTATTATAAATGCTTTAGCCCTGACGCGTTCAGGGTATCACTTGAAATCACGATGGCAATGATAATTGTCAAGTACATGCTGCTGCACACAGTGCCAGAAATGAAGAAAACTTGTGAAGAAATGAGGCATCTGTCAAACTAATAGGGATCTCATCGCCAACATTTGCTTGCTTCTTGCCTCCTAGTCCTATCATATGCGCCTAATATGACTGCAATGGAAACATAATGTAAAACAACATTAAAACCCTTCTAATTTTATCTACAGTATCACATTTAGGCCTATTGAATAAAGGCTTTTCATGTAACTTTTGAACATTTTCTTCTTCGCACATCCAAGGCATGGAAAGTAGGCCAACCGCCGGATGAATGACCGCTCTGTCCTATGTCTTTCTATTACAAAATACATGTTCATTACAATACACCGTAGCAAAATGTTTTGCAATGGAACACGAAAAACTCAGAATCTCTCCCTGTTTCAGTCCATTTGGTGCAGAATGAATATGACCCAGTTATGAGAATTCTCTCATAGAATTAGGAAATTAGTAACTCTATATAGAGCTGCACAGTGGAGGTGTCATAATACCCATAAAACCTAGTGGTCAAACAGGGAAAAGGTTCCAATAATTTTTCCCCCATACATTTTTCCCCCATTGGGGATTTTAGTAAGACGAAAAATAAGGGCTGTGTTTCATGTAGGCTTACCCTGGCGTGACGTTTTGATAACCATATAAATCTGTGTCGGACAAGGTGACTTTTATCAATATAATAGTCTCTTATTCGAAAATGCTTATTAGCATCAAAGTAGACATACAAGACTACAAATCCCTGCAAGCTCCTGCACGTCATCTCTAGCTGACACCTTTGCTAACAGGTATTGTGTCAATTTAAAACTTGCACAAGACAGTTCACAGAATTGTCAATTTAAAGACATGTTGCCAATTTATTAATTACTACATTTAGCTAACATTATATAGTTAATCCAAAGATTGTTACCTTTGCCTCGATTCAGCAGTCTCGTCCAGATCAATATGGCATTTGTAGTTCTTTATTAGCAGCCAATTAGCAGTTCATTTTTGGGGGGTAAATACAGGTGAAAATATTGATAAAAGTCACCTTGTCCTCGAGAGATTTCCACAGTTATCAAAACATCATGCCAGGGTAAGCCTACACAAAACACAGCCCTTATTTTAAGTGTTTCTAATGGGAAAAATAACTGGTGGAACCATTTCTCTGTTTGACCGCTAGGTTTTATGGGTATTATGACTCATACTGTGGTACTCTATATGCATTTTCTTCTCTCATTTGAAACGTGGGGGCAAGAAATGTGAATTGTTTTGCTCTCAAGAAAAGGGTGCCATTGAAAGCAGTGATTACTGGGGTAGCAGTAAATGTAAAAGTTGACTAAATGAAGGGGAAGATTCCCGGGGTGTTTGTGATGTTCGTCGTTTGGTGTGACGCAGACAGGGTGGTGTGAATAGTGAAGCAGAAGAGTCATTGTCTGTTCTTTTGAGTTTTGATGTTGAGTCTTTGCCTGACAAAGTGATGTTAGGATATATACGTTGTCCTGTACAAGCTTTTGTGCCAAATACGTTACATTGTTACAGGTGTCAAGCTTATGTGCATGTGGCAGCAGTGTGTAGGAGGGAAGTTCCTAGGTGTGATGAAGTGTGCAGAAGTGCATTAAACAAAGGAATGTGTAGCATTGGGGAATAGTAGCGGTATGTGTTAATTGTACGCATGCCCATGGTGCTGGGGATCAGAATTATTATTATTTTATTTTTTTTCACCTTTATTTAACCAGGTAAGCTAGTTGAGAACAAGTTCTCATTTACAACTGCGACCTGGCCAAGATAAAGCAAAGCAGTGCGGCAAAAACAACAACACAGAGTTACATATAAACAAACGTACAGTCAATAACACAATAGAAATATCTATGTACAGTGTGTGCAAATGTAGAAGATTAGGAAGGTAAGGCAATAAATAGGCCATAGTGGTGAAATAATTACAATTAGCATTAACACTGGAGTGATAGATGTGCAGATGATGATGTGCAAGTAGAGATACTGGGGTGCAAAAGAGAAAAAAGATAAATAACAATATGGGGATGAGGTAGTTGGGTGTGCTATTTACAGATTGGCTCTGTACAGGTACAGTGATCGGTAAGCAGCTCTGACAGCTGATGCTTAAAGTCAGAGAGGGAGATATGAGTCTCCAGCTTCAGTGATTTTTGCAATTTGTTCCATTTATTGGCAGCAGAGAACTGGAAGGAAAGGCGGCCAAACAAAGGATATGATGACAGTCGGAACCGGTCTTTTTGCTGATGCCATGTCACATTTTTGTTTTTTATATGACATTCTTTTTTTGTGTGTCAATTTCGACCAGAGTTACATAGGGAATAAATAAACATACATGTCAATTATACAATAGAAAAAGTCTATATACAGTGTGTGCAAATGAGGTAGGATAAGGGAGGTAAGGCAATAAATAGGCCATAGCGGCGAAATAATTACAATATAGCAATTAAACACTGGAGTGATAAATGTGCAGAAGATGAGTGTGCAAGTAGAGATACTGGGGTGCAAAGGAGCAAAATAAATAACAGTTTGGGAATGAGGTAGTTGTTTGGGCTATTTACAGATGGGCTATGTACAGGTGCAGTGATCTGTGAACTGCTCTGACAGTTGGTGCTTTAAGATAGTGAGGCAGATATGAGTTTACAGCTTCAGTGATTTTTGCAGTTCGTTCCAGTCATTGGCAGCAGATAACTGGAAGTAAAGGCGGCCGAAGGAGGAATTGGCTTTGGGGGTGACCAGTGAAATATACCTGCTGGAGCGCGTGCTATGGGTGGGGGCTGCTATGGTGCCCAGTGAGCTGAGATAAGGCGGGGCTTTATGTAGCAAAGACTTATAGATAACCAGTGGGTTTGGCAACGAATATGAAATGAGGGCCAGCCAACGAGAACATACAGGTCGCAGTGGTGGGTAGTATATGGGGCTTTGGTGACAAAACAGATGGCACTGTGATAAACTGCATCCAATTTGCTGAGTAGAGTGTTGGAGGCTATTTTGTAAATGACATTGCCGAAGTCAAGGATTGGTAGGATGGTCAGTTTTACGAGGGTATGTTTGGCGGCATGAGTGCAGGAGGCTTTGTTGCGAAATAGGATGCTGATTGTAGATTTAATATTGGATTGGAGATGCTTAATGTGAGTCTGGAAGGAGAGTTTACAGTCTAACCAGACACCTAGGTATTTGTAGTTGTCCACATATTCGAAGTCAGAACCGTCCAGAGTAGGGATGCTGGACGGGCGGGCAGGTGTGGGCAGCATTCGGTTGAAGAGCATGCTTTTAGTTTTACTTGCATTTAAAAGCAGTTGGAGGCCACAGAAGGAGATTTGTATGGCATTGAAGCTTGTCTGGAGTTTAGTGTGTCCAAAGAAGGGCCAGAAGTATACAGAATGGTGTCGTCTGTATAGAGGTGGATCAGAGAATCACCAGCAGCAAGAGCGACCTCATTGATGTATACAGAGAAAAGAGTCGGCCCGAGGATTGAACCCTGTGGCACCCCCATAGAGACTGCTAGAGGTCCGGACAACAGGCCCTCCGATTTGACACACTGAACTCTGTCTGAGAAGTAGTTGGTGAACCAAGCGAGGCAGTCATTTGAGAAACCAAGGCTGTTGAGTCTGCCAATAAGGATGTGGTGATTGACAGAGTCGAAAGGTTTGGCCAGGTTTATGAATACGGCTGCACAGTATTGTCTCTTATCAATGGCGGTTAAGATATCGTTTAGGACCTTGAGCGTGGCTGAGGTGCACCCATGACCAGCTCGGAAACCAGATTGCATAGCAGAGAAGGTACAGTGGGATTCGAAATGGTCGGTGATCTGTTTGTTAACTTTGCTTTCAAAGACCTTAGAAAGGCAGGGTAGGATATATATAGGTCTGTAGCAGTTTGGGTCTAGAGTGTCTCCCCCTTTGAAGAGGGGGATGGCCGTGGCAGCTTTCCAATCTTTGGGGATCTCAGACAATACGAAAGAGAGGTTGAACAGGCTAGTAATAGGGGTTGCGACAATTTCGGCGGATAATTTTAGAAAGAGAGGGTCCAGATTGTCTAGCCCGGCTGATTTGTAGGGGTCCAGATTTTGCAGCTCTTTCAGAACATCAGCTATCTGAATTTGGGTGAAGGAGAAATGGGGGAGGCTTGGGCAAGTTGCTGTGGGGGGTGCAGGGCTTTTGACCGGGGTAGGGGTAGCCAGGTGGATAGCATGGCCAGCTGTAGAAAAATGCCTATTGAAATTCTCAATTATCGCAGATTTATCGGTGGCGACAGTGTTTCCTAGCCTCAGTGCAGTGGGCAGCTGGGAGGAGGTGCTCTTATTCTCCATGGACTTTACAGTGTCACAGAATATTTTGGAGTTTGTGCTTCAGGATGCAAATTTCTGTTTGAAAAATGTCCTGTGCGAGAGAGGCAGGTTGAGGTTTCCAGGGTTAGAGTATTGCAGAAGTTGTCATATGCTGAGGCAGTGAAGAAGGTAGAAGAAAATGGGTCATGGGGAGGGATCCTGAGAGGAGTGGTGTGAGTAGTAGATCTGTACCAGTACAGAAGGATAGGCCAACAAGTGATATGTGTTTCAGTAAGATTAGATTTTTAGCATTTATAGTAATGGTTATCAACTGTACTGCAGGGATGCAATGTAAGTCACAGAAAATTGAGGTTGTGGTGGCAGCTGCAGAGAGGAATTTGAGTGTGCGAGACGTGACATCAGAAGAGTTACAGTGTGTGTTAAGTGGTGTTGTCCCATCCTTTCAGGTTGTTGGCCTGAGGTAGGACTAAATAGATTTAGAAAGTGGAGTAGGGTGGTGATATTTTAATTATTTTTTATTTTTTTGTGATTGTAGTGTTACATGGTAGGGTATTTGTGTATATATTTTTTTCAAGCAAAGTATAAGCAAGTTGTAATCCAGTCTAGTAGGTGGCGGTAATGCAACATGTATTGGATACTAACCGCAGTTAAACCTCAGCGAAGAAGAAGAATTCGAAACGCGTTTTTACCTTTTTCTGTTTGGTTCTGCGCAGTTTCTGTAGTTGTGGTCCATGCATGTCTGCGTCCATGTGTTAACTTGAGTTTTGCAACAAATAGCTAGTGAGTTATTACCGTTGTCATACAGTAAATATCTAAAATCATCAAATACAGCTACATTTTAAGTTGTCAACTTGGGAAAGTGCGCCGCAGAGAAGGTAATCGTTTTTATCTTACTTGATAGCTAAGTACCGGTAGCTAGCCTGTAAGCGCTTCGGCTCATTTCAATGCAGTCAGTTAGCTATCATTGTGAACTTAGCCGGTGTCAGCATGTCAAAGTTGCAAGTGTTTTATCATAACTTTTAGGGTGTGTATGTTCAATATTAGTTAGATTGCTGGTGTCTTTTTTTCTCTCTGACAAAACAAGCTCTGACTACTTTGAAGGGGGTGCGCCCTGGTTTATGTAGCTAGCTTGCTACCTTAGCAAGCTGCTCTGACTTCAACTCAGGCATCATTAACGTAATAGATCATCTTTGCTTCAAGCCATGGTTTAGCTAACAGTCTTTGTCCAACAGCTCATTTTCTGTGTGTGTTGTCAGTTCATGCTCTAGTTTAAACTGTGGAGGAAGAGCCCTAAATCTAACCAATATGTTTTTCCAACAGCACTGTGTAACCTCGCCCAATATCAAATCAAGTTTATTTTATATAGCCCTTCGTACATCAGCTAATATCTAGAAGTGCTGTACAGAAACCCAGCCTAAAACCCCAAACAGCAAGCATTGCAGGTGTAGAAGAACCGTGGCTAGGAAAAACTCCCTAGAAAGGCCAAAACCTAGGAAGAAACCTAGAGAGGAACCAGGCTATGAGGGGTGACCAGTCCTCTTCTGGCTGTGCGGGGTGGAGATTATAACAGAACATGGCCAAGATGTTCAAATGTTCATAAATGACCAGCATGGTCAAATAATAATCAGTTGTAAATGTCAGTTGGCTTTTCATAGCCGATCATTAAGAGTATCTCTACCGCTCCTGCGGTCTCTAGAGAGTTGAAAACAGCAGGTCTGGGACAGGTAGCACGTCCGGTGGACAGGTCAGGGTTCCAACTTGTACTGTAACTTGACTCCTTAAGGTCCTTAAGGAGACCTATGTTATTTTCAGAGGTATAATTTACTGGCCCTGACAGCCAAGTACTCCCATCTAAACGTGAATCGATTCTCAATTGCAATATGGTTCTAGAAACGTAAAACCCATGACTTTCATATGACATCAAAATAATTAAACAAATGCAAAATATACACGTACTGTACACTGCAAGCGATGCATGTTAATTTTCAGACCGAGCATCTGGTCTCTTAACAAAACTCCCCCGGACAGTAGACGCCTTCGTCTGATGACTCTTATGTGTAATGTAATGGAACTGGTGGTCATGATCAATGGCTGTCTGTGACAACTGACCATTATAACACATTGTTGTAATTTCTTCCAGGACTGAGAAGTGCCCTATGCTGATCATCACCGCTACTCCCCCTCTTAACTGTACCCTTCACCCACCAGAGGATTCTAAGGACAGTTGGCAGTGTTGCCTACAGGGGACTGAGAACCATGGAGCCCCTCAGGGCCCCTCAGGATCCACAAGTTAACACCACCCTGTCTGGGGTAGACACCAAGCCTCAGCCCCCTACTTCTGGAGTCCCAATGGAGGGCTTGAACCCAACTCCAGCTGCCTCAACACCTGACCAGGAGATGCCCCCGACAACGGGGTTGTTGCCAGGGGAGACAGTTGTCAGGGAGGGCAAGGCGGCCATATTGTTTCCCAGTGCCAACGAGGTGTTTTACAACCCTGTGCAGGAGTTCAACAGAGATCTGACGTGAGTTTATCTGATGGGGCGTATTCACTAGGAAGTAAACAGAACAGAGGGACCTACCTGAATTTGTCCAATAGAAACTCTCATACAGTTTGCTTTGGTGTGCACTTACGAATACACACCTACTGGTCCTTTATCCCTTAGCTGGCCCAACGTTCATACACCCCTACTGGTCCTTTATCCCTTAGCTGGCCCAACGTTCATACACCCCTACTGGTCCTTTATCCCTTAGCTGGCCCAACGTTCACACACCCCTACTGGTCCTTTATCCCTTAGCTGGCCCAACGTTCATACACCCCTACTGGTCCTTTATCCCTTAGCTGGCCCAACGTTCATACACCCCTACTGGTCCTTTATCCCTTAGCTGGCCCAACGTTCACACACCCCTACTGGTCCTTTATCCCTTAGCTGGCCCAACGTTCACACACCCCTACTGGTCCTTTATCCCTTAGCTGGCCCAACGTTCATACACCCCTACTGGTCCTTTATCCCTTAGCTGGCCCAACGTTCATACACCCCTACTGGTCCTTTATCCCTTAGCTGGCCCAACGTTCATACACCCCTACTGGTCCTTTATTCCTTAGCTGGCCCAACGTTCATACACCCCTATTGGTCCTTTATCCCTTAGCTGGCCCAACGTTCATACACCCCTACTGGTCCTTTATCCCTCAGCTGGCCCAACGTTCATACACCCCTACTGGTCCTTTATCCCTTAGCTGGCCCAACGTTCATACACCCCTACTGGTCCTTTATCCCTTAGCTGGCCCAACGGTCATACACCCCTACTGGTCCTTTATCCCTTAGCTGGCCCAACGTTCACACACCCCTACTGGTCCTTTATCCCTTAGCTGGCCCAACGTTCATACACCCCTACTGGTCCTTTATCCCTTAGCTGGCCCAACGGTCATACACCCCTACTGGTCCTTTATCCCTTAGCTGGCCCAACGGTCATACACCCCTACTGGTCCTTTATCCCTTAGCTGGCCCAACGGTCATACACCCCTACTGGTCCTTTATCCCTTAGCTGGCCCAACGTTCACACACCCCTACTGGTCCTTTATCCCCTAGCTGGCCCAACGTTCATACACCCCTACTGGTCCTTTTACCCCTTAGCTGGCCCAACGTTCACACACCCCTACTGGTCCTTTATTCCTTAGCTGGCCCAACGTTCATACACCCCTACTGGTCCTTTATCCCTGCACAATTGGCCCAACATCGTCCGGGTTAGAGGAGGGTTTGACCGGCGGGGCTTTACATGTAGGCCGTCATTAAGAATTTGTTCTTAATTGACTTGCCTAGTTAAATGAAGGTACAATAAATATGGCTCAGGCTATTGTAGCTAGCTGGTTGTTCATCACAGGTATACCTGCTTCATGTCTCCGTCTTGCCCCCCTTCTCTCCAGGTGTGCGGTGGTTACAGAGTTTGCCCGGGAGCAGATGTCCCGGAGGGGGGTGAAGGTGGTAGTGCCAGGGGAGAAGAAGAGGGTGGTGGTCAATCTAGCTGACGAGGAGAAAGAGACAGAGATGCAGACAGGGGAGAAAGGAGGAGAGGAGCCAGTCGTAATTGCTTCAGTGGGGGAGCGCTGTCAGGTATGAAAAAGCATGGAGATGTGTGTGTGTGTATGTAGATGTGTATGGAGATGTGTGTGTGTGTGTATGCTTGCATCCATGTTCTAACCCTACCATTCTCTTCTCTCCACAATGGTCTGCCAGTGTGTTGGTATTCTAACCCTACCATTCTCCTCTCCTCCATCCAGAATGGTCTGTCAGTGTGTTTGTGTTGGTATTGTAACCCTACCGTTCTCCTCCATCCAGAATGGTCTGCGTGTGTTGGAGGGTCTGGCAGCGTCTGGCCTACGCTCTGTGAGGTTTGCTCTGGAGGTGCCTGGTCTATCTAGCGTCACGGCTAACGACTTCTCAGCCAAGGCTGCTGCCCTCATCGCCCGCAATGCCCAGCACAATGGGGTCACACACCTACTGCAGGCCAGCCAGAGAGACGCCAGGTTGGTCTCTCTCTCTCCTTTATCTCATTCTTTTCTTCTTATTTTCTTTTTTCTTTATGTGCTTGCTCACTCAGACAGTCTTCTCGGAGTCAAACTATCACTCTCCATTTATCTTTTCTTCTTTCTCCCTATTATTCAATCTCTCTCCCTCTTTACCTCTCTTTCAATCCACCTATTTCTCCTTCCCTCTGCCCCCCCATCATGTTAATCCCGCCCCGTCTCGTTCCTCCAGCATGTTAATCCCGCCCCGTCTCGTTCCTCCAGCATGTTAATCCCGCCCCGTCTCGTTCCTCCAGCATGTTAATCCCTCCCCGTCTCGTTCCTCCAGCATGTTAATCCCTCCCCGTCTCGTTCCTCCATCATGTTAATCCCTCCCCGTCTCGTTCCTCCATCATGTTAATCCCTCCCCGTCTCGTTCCTCCAGCATGTTAATCCCTCCCCGTCTCGTTCCTCCAGCATGTTAATCCCTCCCCGTCTCGTTCCTCCAGCATGTTAATCCCTCCCCGTCTCGTTCCCCCAGCATGTTAATCCCGCCCCGTCTCGTTCCTCCATCATGTTAATCCCTCCCCGTCTCGTTCCTCCATCATGTTAATCCCTCCCCGTCTCGTTCCTCCATCATGTTAATCCCGCCCCGTCTCGTTCCCCCAGCATGTTAATCCCGCCCCGTCTCGTTCCCCCAGCATGTTAATCCCGCCCCGTCTCGTTCCCCCAGCATGTTAATCCCGCCCCGTCTCGTTCCCCCAGCATGTTAATCCCGCCCCGTCTCGTTCCCCCAGCATGTTAATCCCGCCCCGTCTCGTTACCCCAGCATGTTAATCCCGCCCCGTCTCGTTCCCCCAGCATGTTAATCCCGCCCCGTCTCGTTCCCCCAGCATGTTAATCCCGCCCCGTCTCATTCCCCCAGCATGTTAATCCCGCCCCGTCTCGTTCCCCTAGCATGTTAATTCCGCCCCGTCTCGTTCCCCCAGCATGTTAATCCCGCCCCGTCTCGTTCCCCCAGCATGTTAATCCCGCCCCGTCTCGTTCCCCCAGCATGTTAATCCCGCCCCGTCTCGTTCCCCCAGCATGTTAATCCCGCCCCGTCTCGTTCCCCCAGCATGTTAATCCCGCCCGTCTCGTTCCCCCAGCATGTTAATCCCGCCCGTCTCGTTCCCCCAGCATGTTAATCCCGCCCCGTCTCGTTCCCCCAGCATGTTAATCCCGCCCCGTCTCGTTCCCCCAGCATGTTAATCCCGCCCCGTCTCGTTCCCCCAGCATGTTAATCCCGCCCCGTCTCGTTCCCCCAGCATGTTAATCCCGCCCCGTCTCGTTCCCCCAGCATGTTAATCCCGCCCCGTCTCGTTCCCCCAGCATGTTAATCCCGCCCCGTCTCGTTCCCCCAGCATGTTAATCCCGCCCCGTCTCGTTCCCCCAGCATGTTAATCCCGCCCCGTCTCGTTCCCCCAGCATGTTAATCCCGCCCCGTCTCGTTACCCCAGCATGTTAATCCCGCCCCGTCTCGTTCCCCCAGCATGTTAATCCCGCCCCGTCTCGTTCCCCCAGCATGTTAATCCCGCCCCGTCTCGTTCCCCCAGCATGTTAATCCCGCCCCGTTCCCCCAGCATGTTAATCCCGTCTCGTTCCCCCAGCATGTTAATCCCGCCCCGTCTCGTTCATCCATCATGTTAATCCCGCCCCGTCTCGTTCATCCATCATGTTAATCCCGCCCCGTCTCGTTCCTCCAGCATGTTAATCCCTCCCCGTCTCGTTCATCCAGCATGTTAATCCCGCCCCGTCTCGTTCATCCATCATGTTAATCCCGTCCTGTCTCGTTCATCCATCATGTTAATCCCGTCCTGTCTCATTCCTCCAGCATGCTGATGTATGAGATGCGGGGGAAGAAGGACCGCTATGATGTCATAGACCTGGACCCCTACGGAAGCCCCGCCCCTTTCCTGGATGCCGCCGTCCAGGCCGTCGGTGAAGGAGGTCCGTAGACGTCCGTCAGTTAACCTCTCTGCTGAACATGTTTATGTGTCAGCGACAGAAACATTGGGGGTGTTTTCCAGTGTGGTTTTCCTAAAGCCGTCTCTCTCTCTCTCCCCCAGGTCTGTTGTGTGTGACGTGTACTGACATGGCTGTGATGGCTGGTAACAGTGGGGAGACCTGCTACAGCAAATACGGCTCTGTCTCCATCAAAGCCAAGTACTGCCATGAGATGGTGAGGAACGCTGGGCTGAACTGTATTCCAGCAGCGTGTAGTTTCAACTGAAACTGGTTGCAAGAACAACCTTGTTGGTAGAATACGTGTGTAGTAGAAGGAACATTTAGGAAAGTTGTGTGAATCCATTTAGAATATCAGTTTGAGAGTTTAGCTGTGTAGCTTGTCTCGTCTCCCTCCTCCCCCAGGCTCTGCGTATCATCCTGCATAGTCTGGACCAGAGAGCTAATGTGTACCAGCGGTACATCCACCCTCTGCTCTGTGTCAGTGTGGACTTCTACATACGAGTGTTTGTCAGGGTACACACTGGACAGGCCATGGTCAAAAACTCAGCAAGGTATGGACACACACACACACACACACACACACACACACACTGTAACAATACTTTATCTAGATATAAAGTCTTCATAACGGACTTTAAAGTTGTTATTCTGAAGATATGATGCCGTTACGCCGGTCATGACGTGTTGATTGATTTGATGTTGTGTTTCAGTAAACAAGCGTTGGTGTATAACTGTGTAGGCTGTGGCTCGTTCCACTTACAACGCCTGGGCAAGAGGACGACTCAGGGAAAACAGTAAGACACTATTTCTCTATAGGGGTTATTCCTGTCGAGTTGGGGAACTTGTGTGTGTTAATGTTTCTCTCTCTCTGTGTGTGTGTTAATGTTTCTCTCTCTCTGTGTGTGTGTTAATGTTTCTCTCTCTCTGTGTGTGTGTTAATGTTTCTCTCTCTCTGTGTGTGTGTTAATGTTTCTCTCTCTGTGTGTGTGTGTGTTAATGTTTCTCTCTCTGTGTGTGTGTTAATGTTTCTCTCTGTGTGTGTGTGTTAATGTTTCTCTCTCTCTGTGTGTGTGTGTTAATGTTTCTCTCTCTGTGTGTGTGTGTTAATGTTTCTCTCTCTCTGTGTGTGTGTTAATGTTTCGCTCTCTCTGTGTGTGTGTTAATGTTTCGCTCTCTCTCTGTGTGTGTTAATGTTTCGCTCTCTCTGTGTGTGTGTTAATGTTTCTCTCTCTCTCTGTGTGTGTGTTAATGTTTCTCTCTCTCTCTGTGTGTGTGTTAATGTTTCTCTCTCTCTGTGTGTGTGTGTTAATGTTTCGCTCTCTCTGTGTGTGTGTTAATGTTTCTCTCTCTCTCTGTGTGTGTGTTAATGTTTCTCTCTCTCTCTGTGTGTGCGTTAATGTTTCTCTCTCTCTGTGTGTGTGTTAATGTTTCTCTCTCTCTGTGTGTGTTAATGTTTCGCTCTCTCTGTGTGTGTTAATGTTTTGCTCTCTCTGTGTGTGTGTTAATGTTTCGCTCTCTCTGTGTCTGTGTTAATGTTTCGCTCTCTCTGTGTCTGTGTTAATGTTTCGCTCTCTCTGTGTCTGTGTTAATGTTTCGCTCTCTCTGTGTCTGTGTTAATGTTTCGCTCTCTCTGTGTCTGTGTTAATGTTTCGCTCTCTCTGTGTCTGTGTTAATGTTTCGCTCTCTCTGTGTCTGTGTTAATGTTTCGCTCTCTCTGTGTCTGTGTTAATGTTTCGCTCTCTCTGTGTGTGTGTTAATGTTTCGCTCTCTCTGTGTGTGTGTTAATGTTTCGCTCTCTCTGTGTGTGTGTTAATGTTTCGCTCTCTCTGTGTGTGTGTTAATGTTTCGCTCTCTCTGTGTGTGTGTTAATGTTTCGCTCTCTCTGTGTGTGTGTTAATGTTTCGCTCTCTCTGTGTGTGTGTTAATGTTTCGCTCTCTCTGTGTGTGTGTTAATGTTTCGCTCTCTCTGTGTGTGTGTTAATGTTTCGCTCTCTCTGTGTGTGTGTTAATGTTTCGCTCTCTCTGTGTGTGTGTTAATGTTTCGCTCTCTCTGTGTGTGTGTTAATGTTTCGCTCTCTCTGTGTGTGTGTTAATGTTTCGCTCTCTCTGTGTGTGTGTTAATGTTTCGCTCTCTCTGTGTGTGTGTTAATGTTTCGCTCTCTCTCTGTGTGTGTGTTAATGTTTCGCTCTCTCTCTGTGTGTGTGTTAATGTTTCGCTCTCTCTCTGTGTGTGTGTTAATGTTTCGCTCTCTCTCTGTGTGTGTGTTAATGTTTCGCTCTCTCTCTGTGTGTGTGTTAATGTTTCGCTCTCTCTCTGTGTGTGTGTTAATGTTTCGCTCTCTCTCTGTGTGTGTGTTAATGTTTCGCTCTCTCTGTGTGTGTGTTAATGTTTCGCTCTCTCTCTGTGTGTGTTAATGTTTCGCTCTCTGTGTGTGTGTTAATGTTTCGCTCTCTCTGTGTGTGTGTTAATGTTTCGCTCTCTCTGTGTTTGTTAATGTTTCTCGCTCTCTGTGTTTGTTAATGTTTCTCGCTCTCTGTGTGTGTGTTAATGTTTCTCGCTCTCTGTGTGTGTGTTAATGTTTCGCTCTCTGTGTGTGTGTTAATGTTTCGCTCTCTCTGTGTGTGTGTTAATGTTTCGCTCTCTCTGTGTGTGTGTTAATGTTTCGCTCTCTCTGTGTGTGTGTTAATGTTTCGCTCTCTCTGTGTGTGTGTTAATGTTTCGCTCTCTCTGTGTGTGTGTTAATGTTTCTCTCTCTCTCTGTGTGTGTTAATGTTTCTCTCTCTCTCTCTGTGTGTGTTAATGTTTCGCTCTCTCTGTGTGTGTGTGTTAATGTTTCGCTCTCTCTGTGTGTGTGTTTTAATGTTTCGCTCTCTCTGTGTGTGTGTTTTAATGTTTCGCTCTCTCTGTGTGTGTGTTTTAATGTTTCGCTCTCTGTGTGTGTGTGTTAATGTTTCTCTCTCTGTGTGTGTGTGTTAATGTTTCTCTCTCTCTGTGTGTGTGTTAATGTTTCTCTCTCTCTGTGTGTGTGTTAATGTTTCGCGCTCTCTGTGTGTGTGTTTCAGTATAAAGTACTCTGCAGCCACTGGACCGCCGGTCGGAGCAGAGTGTGAACACTGTGGACACAGACACCAGGTGAGGACACACACACACACACACACACACACACACACACACACACACACACACACACACACACACACACACACACACACACAGTCTCTTACTTTCTCACGCATTCTCTCTGACACGTCTCTCCCTCCTCCTCTGTAGCTGGGTGGTCCTATCTGGGGTGAGGCCCTCCATGACCTGAGCTTCGTTCAGAAGGTTCTATCTGCCGTGTCTGGGAACCCGTCCCGCTTTGGAACCGCCCGTCGCATAGAGGGCATGCTCAGCATGGTCACAGAGGTGAGAGGTTAGGGGTCAAAGGGCAACAAGAAGCAGTCTGAAATACACTTTCTATTATTACATGGAATAAGACATGGGAGGCCTTTTCTCAACTGCATGCTGCTCTCCTCCTTCTCAAAACCCATTGGAGGAGAAGGTCAGAGGTGAGGAGAAGGTCAGATGTGAGGAGAAGGTCAGAGGTGAGGAGAAGGTCAGAGGTGAGGAGAAGGTCAGAGGTGAGGAGAAGGTCAGAGGTGAGGAGAAGGTCAGAGGTGAGGAGAAGGTCATGGGCAAGGAGAAGGTCAGGGGCGGGGAGAAGGTCAGGGGCGGGGAGAAGGTCAGGGGCGGGGAGAAGGTCAGGGGCGAGGAGAAGGTCAGGGGCGAGGAGAATGATCCGAGGTTAGGTTGGGGTTGTCACTCTTAATGGTAGGATTGGGAGAAAGGGTCAGCTGATCTGAGGTTAGGTTGGGGTTGTCACTCTTAATGGTAGGATTGGGAGAAAGGGTCGGCTGATCTGAGGTTGGGGTTGTCACTCTTAATGGTAGGATTGGGAGAAAGGGTCGGCTGATCCGAGGTTAGGTTGGGGTTGTCACTCTTAATGGTAGGATTGGGAGAAAGGGTCAGCTGATCTGAGGTTGGGGTTGTCACTCTTAATGGTAGGATTGGGAGAAAGGGTCGGCTGATCTGAGGTTGGGGTTGTCACTCTTAATGGTAGGATTGGGAGAAAGGGTCAGCTGATCTGAGGTTAGGTTGGGGTTGTCACTCTTAATGGTAGGATTGGGAGAAAGGGTCAGCTGATCTGAGGTTAGGTTGGGGTTGTCACTCTTAATGGTAGGATTGGGAGAAAGGGTCGGCTGATCTGAGGTTGGGGTTGTCACTCTTAATGGTAGGATTGGGAGAAAGGGTCGGCTGATCTGAGGTTGGGGTTGTCACTCTTAATGGTAGGATTGGGAGAAAGGGTCGGCTGATCTGAGGTTAGGTTGGGGTTGTCACTCTTAATGGTAGGATTGGGAGAAAGGGTCGGCTGATCTGAGGTTAGGTTGGGGTTGTCACTCTTAATGGTAGGATTGGGAGAAAGGGTCAGCTGATCTGAGGTTAGGTTGGGGTTGTCACTCTTAATGGTAGGATTGGGAGAAAGGGTCGGCTGATCTGAGGTTGGGGTTGTCACTCTTAATGGTAGGATTGGGAGAAAGGGTCGGCTGATCTGAGGTTAGGTTGGGGTTGTCACTCTTAATGGTAGGATTGGGAGAAAGGGTCAGCTGATCTGAGGTTAGGTTGGGGTTGTCACTCTTAATGGTAGGATTGGGAGAAAGGGTCGGCTGATCTGAGGTTAGGTTGGGGTTGTCACTCTTAATGGTAGGATTGGGAGAAAGGGTCGGCTGATCTGAGGTTGGGGTTGTCACTCTTAATGGTAGGATTGGGAGAAAGGGTCAGCTGATCTGAGGTTAGGTTGGGGTTGTCACTCTTAATGGTAGGATTGGGAGAAAGGGTCGGCTGATCTGAGGTTAGGTTGGGGTTGTCACTCTTAATGGTAGGATTGGGAGAAAGGGTCAGCTGATCCGAGGTTAGGTTGGGGTTGTCACTCTTAATGGTAGGATTGGGAGAAAGGGTCAGCTGATCTGAGGTTAGGTTGGGGTTGTCACTCTTAATGATAGGATTGGGAGAAAGGGTCAGCTGATCTGAGGTCTGCCTAAGATGAGCCAGGTGTAATGTCCAAACTTGAACTGTTGTCTCTGTGTGTCCAGGAGCTGGAGGATGTGCCTCTATACTACACGTTGGACAACCTGAGCAGCACAGTACACTGCAGCACTCCCCCTCTGCTCCAATTCAGGTCAGACCTGCTCTCCCTCTCATATGACTGTCTTGTCTGATTACATCAAATACAACTCCCCCTCTATTCTTGAACTCACCCGCTCTTTCTCTCTCTAGGTCGGCTCTGCTTCATGCGGGCCACAGGGTGTCTTTGTCTCATGCCTGTAAGAATGCTCTAAAGACGGACGCTCCTCCCAGGGTCCTCTGGGACGTCATGCGATGCTGGGTAAGACACAATGCACCATGGGAACCATTTCAATATGGGATGAAACTGAAAGTCCAAGTCCCAATCCAGGTGTAGATTTGACTGTATGTGGTGGTTATCTTGTATCCTGCAGGAAAAGTCTAATCCAGTGAAGAGAGACAGACTGTCAGAGAGCAGCCCTGCTCACCACATCCTCAATACTGAACCCATGTAAGTCTGGGACTGAACCAACTGCCTGGGAGATGAAGATGCCAGGAGAGTTTAACATAGAGATGGTATAATGTAGTGATGAATATTAGGGAAAGGTAGGTGTATTGAAAACAAGCCATCATGTCTTGCCTCTCTCCCCTATCTCTCTCTTTCCTCTCTCTCCCCCTCCCCCGTCTCTCTCCTGTCTCTCTCTCCTGTCTCTCTCTCCTGTCTCTCTCTCCTGTCTCTCTCTCCTGTCTCTCTCTCTCCTTCCCTCTCTCTCTCCCCATCTCTCTCTCTCCCCATCTCTCTCCCCCCTCCCCCATCTCTCTCTCTCTCCCCCCTCCCCATCTCTCTCTCCCCATCTCTCTCTCTCCCCCCTCCCCCATCTCTCTCTCTCTCCCCCCTCCCCCATCTCTCTCTCTCTCCCCCCTCCCCCATCTCTCTCTCTCTCCCCCCTCCCCCATCTCTCTCTCTCTCCCCCCTCCCCTATCTCTCTCTCTCTCCCCCCTCCCCTATCTCTCTCTCTCCCCCCTCCCCCATCTCTCTCTCTCCCCCCCCTCCCCCATCTCTCTCTCTACCCCCCTCCCCCAACTCTCTCCCTCCCCCATCTCTCTCTCTCTCTAGTCTACAAGCATGTTTTGATGTGAGGGAGGATGCCAATCCCCAGTCGCGCCGTCGTCACCTCACCCGCTTCCAGGAGAACCCTGAACCTTTCTGGGGGCCCAAGGCCCGCGCCAATGCTGGGTAGGATACGCTAATTAATACTATCCCCGTCCTTGACCTCTAACTCTAAACCTCAGGCCAGCTGGGGGCCCAAGACCCGCGCCAAGGCTGGGTACGGACCCTCAGACACTTATTAATGATGATCTCAACATGAAGTTAGCTAAATAAATATTTATACAGTATTGGTTTAAACCTCTCCCCATTGTTTCTTGCGGTCTCCACCTGCCTCTTACTGTGTTCTTCCCGATATTCTCTCTTTTCTCTGTCTTTCAACATATGTTTACATTGCCAAAGGAAGTGAAATAGATAAACAAAAGTGAAATAAACAATAGAAACTGAACAGTAAACATTACACAAGTTCCAAAAGAAAAAATACATTTCAGATGTCATATGTCTATACAGTGTTGTAATGATGTGCAAATAGTTAAAGTACCAAAGGGAAAATAAGTAAATATGGGTTGTATTTACAATGGTGTTTGTTCTTCACTGGTTGCCCTATTCTTGAGGTCACAAATCTTGCTGCTCTGATGGCACACTGTGGTATTTCACCCAATAGATATGGGAGTTTCTCAAAATTGGATTTTGTGGGTCTGTGTAATCTGAGGGAAATGTGTGTCTCTAATATGGTCATACATTTGGCAGGAGGTTAGGAAGTGCAGCTCAGTTTCCACCTCATTTTGTGGGCAGTGTGCACATAGCCGGTCTTCTCTTGAGAGCCATGTCTGCCTACGGCGGCCTTTCTCAATAGCAAGGCTATGCTCACTGAGTCTGTACATAGTCAAAGCTTTCCTTAAGTTTGGGTCAGTCAGTGGTCAGATATTCTGCCACTGTGTACTCTCTGTTTAGGGCCAAATAGCATTCTAGTTTGCTCTGTTTATTATTACTTGATGCATTGGAAAGAATTAGCTTTTTGTTTTCTCATGATTTTGTTGGGTCTAATTGTGCTGCTGTCCTGGGGCTCTGAGGTCTGTTTGTTTTTGTGAACAGAGGACCAGCTTGCTTAGGGGACTCTTCTCCAGGTTCATCTCTCTGTAGGTGATTACTTTGTTATGGAAGGTTTGGGAATCACTTCCTTTTAGGTGGTTGTAGAATTGAACGTCTCTTTTCTGGGTTTTGATAATTAGTGGGTATCTGCTCTGTATGCATTATTTGGTGTTTTCCGTTGTATACGGAGAATCCTGCAAAAATATCCTGTCTCAATTTGTTGTCTCTCTCTCCTAGTGGTGGAGGTATCTCATCCGACCTGGAGGACAGGAGGAAACAGGGTCAGAACAAGAGGAAGAACCAGATCACAGACGCCACCCAGCTTAAGAGCTTCCCCTGCAAGAGGTTCAGGAAGGTATGGGAGCACTGTTTCCCTCACCACACCCTGTAACGCTAGGCATTGCATTACACAAGATTCAGGAAGTCACAAGAGCTTTCCTTGCAAAAGGTTCAGAAAGGTACAGGGAAACACCCCACAATAACCATATAGACATAGTAGAATTGTAAGGCTGCGTTTACACAGGCAGCCCAATGCTGATCTTTTTACACTAATTGGTGTTTTGACCAATCAGACCAGCTCTAAAAAAAGATTGATGTGAAAAGATCTGATCTGATTTGTCAAAAAGGCTATTAGTAGAAAACTATCTGCCTGTGTAGAGGCAGCCACAGTAATGTTTCACAGGAGCTTTCTCTTTGGTGAAATGTTCTGAAGGGTGTGAGCACACTCTGTTCTTTTCATAATAACACTGTCGGCATAGTAACCGTACACTACCAGAGAACAAGGTGTTCTATCTCCCCAGCAACAGACAGTGGCTCATTAATTATGAATCATAACACTTCAGCTATTATTACGGATACATTTTCCACACAATAACAAACCTTCTAAACGGGCATTGTTAAATACTGGTTATTGGCTTGAAGGGCATTCTAGAGCTTGCAATAGTTCCTATAACACACGGTATATCCGCACGGTAGAATTTAAGGGCTATACATATTTTGTTTGAGCTGCTTTTTAAAGTAAGTCTAATTGGGAAAAGTATTGGTATTGTTTTAATTTGATTTTCATAATAGCCAGCTAAGACTGATGGTTGGGTTAGCTAAACTAGCAGGTCTGTTAGCTACAGTAGTTGCCTTGGTAACCAAGCAATTTAGTTAACTTGCTAGCTACTTCAGTGGATGTTGAACACATTTCTAGTGGTGAATGTTACATTCCAGCCATGGTGTAAAAGAGATGATCAACTCTGTGGGAAATGATGCAATGCCATGGAAGGTCAGTTCCACTCCGCTAGTGGAACATCTGTCATTCATTATTTTCCATAGGACACATAGCCCCTCATTGATTGTCTTACATACGTTTTGCCCCCTTCTCTCCCTCTCTCTCTCCAGGGGAAATGCACACACGGTGAAAAATGCTGTTACTCCCATGACCCGCAACAGACTGACAAGATGGAGTGATGGTGGAGCGAGTCCTTCCTCCTCTCTTTTCTTCCCTCCCACTTGGTATCCTCATGTCCAGCTCAGCAGAATCGGTCCACTGTAAGGTATACTGGACACAATCATGGCTAAGCAACCAGGTGAAACTCCAGGCCCCAGACATAACTAACGTTGAACTCCGGGGTGAAGTTTGCCCCTTGGTACAAATCTAGGATCAGCTCTCCCTCCCCCAATCCTCTACATTACCATTAGTGGGGAGAATGCAAAACTGACCCAAGATCAGCATCTATGGGCAACTTCATTCCACAACATTATGGGATGTCTAGTTAGCCCTGTATTGGAAATCCACATATTGGCTTCATACTGAAGTGAACCATCAGTTATGTTTTATTTATGACTGTTGTGACAGTCTAATGCAAGTGTGGAGAATTCATTTGTTCTGGTGGAAAATAGCTTTTACTGATGGTTCATTTTTATAACAACTTGTATAATTTCCTATGTGCTTTGACTTCCATTGTAGCAAAGACATTTCCATTGTAATCATGTGGAGGAATGGGTGAGTGAATACACACACACTGAGAAACAACCTGGGTTTAATATCAGCTGCACATTGATCACTATGATTTAACACAAAAGCTGCGTTTACACAAGCAGTTCAATTCTGATCTTTTGCCACTAATTGGTCTTATGACCAATCAGATTGGATCTTTTGCCCATAATTGGGCTGCCTGTGTAAATGCAGCCTAAACCACTCATTTTTAAAAAGGCATTCAATTACGAAAGGTGCATTCGAGATAAATAAAAAATCACTTATGGCACAGAATATTCACTCGGCATATAGAAAATATATATTGGTTACAGGTGTGTGTGAATAGTTGGTCACTAACGTATCAACAATGAAGATTTAGTAATAAGTAGTTCTGGAAAATGTCTTTGAAATGGCAGGAAGGTTGTGGTTTTGGCACTGTAATATTACAATAAAGGAATTGTTCTTATGCTTCAAGCTCTTTTATAGAAGGTTATTTAAAACCCACTCCTGTCAACTGAATTATGACAAGAAACATGATAATCCTGTTCATTATCTCCATGTACTCAGACCCCAAATTATTTACATACAATCAAGGCAGTGAGTTCATAATTGTTAAGCCACAGGGATTGGTTGATTGCTACTGCAGTGCTGATTGGTCATTGGCTAGTTCTGGACTATCTCTGCCTGACACGGAGCAGGAAGGTGCGTATCTCCATGGGCTTGAGGTTCACCTCCCACACAGAGGGGTCTCCCCCTCTCTTCGGCAGGGGCATCTCACCTGAGGCAAACGGAGACAACAGGCATCAAGTTCTGTGCAATGAACAGAGCAACAAGCCCAGTTTCACAAAGGAATCGCTACAATAAAGCAGGTCAGCGGTCTTCACTCGTCCTAGAGGGCTGAGGAAGCCGAGTTGAAGGAGTTTGTTAGACCTGTGTGATGTGTACCTGACTCCGCCTTCCAGTCCAGACGCGTCATCTCATCCTTCCACTGATTGGCTGACAGGTTCATCTCAGACACGCCCAGCACGTCCAGAGTGGAGAACAGCTTCTACAGAGAGAGCAGTGTGTGAGTGACTGGCAGAGAGTAGAAAATGGACCATCTGCCAGTAACTTCAATATCTACATTGTTTGAAATGAACTTGTGAATAACAGTTGTTACATCACATTGAGACAGGAATGTATGGTATTAGTAAAAGGTTTCACTTTGTTTATGGGTCATATGCATACGTGTGTGAGTGTTGAACCTGTAGGTTGACAGTTCATCTTGCTCTCCCTAGCCCGATACGGATGCTCCAGTCTGAGCAGCACTGTGTGTGTGTTCACCACTAACCTGACGGTGAGACTGAAGGCTCCTTGCTCTCCCTAGCCCGATACGGATGCTCCAGTCTTAGCAGCACTGTGTGTGTGTTCACCACTAACCTGACAGTGAGACTGAAGGCTCCTTGCTCTCCTGGGCTTGCTGCTGGTGCTCCAGCCTTAGAACCACAGTCTCTGTATGGTGTGTGTATATACAGTGTTACATATCACTAACCTGCAGATTAACAGTAACAGGCTGGGAATGCTCCTTGCTCTCTGAGGCTTGGTACTGATGCTCCAGTCTGAGCAGCACTGAGTCCTGGTCCCACTGAGACACTGTCAACAGGTGAACAGCAGGGGGCAGCACTGCCTGTAGGCCAGAGAACTAAGGGGGGGGTTGGAGTTAAACAGGGTTCATTTCAATAGTCCAAAGTGACATGTATTTCATCTGCAGGGCTGATAACTGTTCCTCAATCAGCCTCTTCCTTTCCTAGATTCCTCACCTCTTTCTCAAAATCCATTGGAGAAGAAGGCCTGAGGGGCAGGACCTTCTCCAATACAGTTGATAAAGAGGCAAGGAGAACTTGAAGAAAGAATCATTTGAGGTGGGCTCTATCTCTCACCTCCAGCCTGGTACTAGGGTGCAGCTCTCCGTCGGTGAACGTGATGAGAGGCTGCAGTACCACTTCCTGTGCTAGGGGGCGGTGTGTGTCAGCGGCCGTGGCAGGGGGGCTGAGGGAGAGGAGGAGGCGACCACGAACCACCAGGCCTTCTGGGTAAATGTCAGACGTCTCATTGAGGGGCTCACCTACACCCCGGACGTCGTCGTACAGCAACCTACGGTGGAGCTGTCAGATGTGACCGTGATAAATGTGAGGCACAAAGATAGACAAGGTGTGGAGCCGGAGGAAAGAGGTGAGATGTGTGAAACGCAACAGATGCCAAAAAGCTACCACATGAAAAATGAGAGTGTGTGTGTGTTACCATGATCTCCAGTGATCCATCCTGAATGCTGCCGCCTCCCTGAGAACGGTCCGTCACTACAGTCAGCTGCTCCTTGTCATCCTGCACACACACAGTGTTGATGGAATTTATAAATTAATGATTAGAATATTCCACCCTGAAACCATATGAAATTGTATGAAATTGATTAGAATCATAAAATTATTATTAATGTGTGTAGTTTTAATCAGTAACATTTATTGTAATTATGTGTGTAGTTTTAGTCAGAATTAGGGTAAAACAATATATCTGTACAATATGTTTCTATAGTATCTTAAACACAGACTGTCTGAGCAAGCTTCGGTGCCGACCTTGGCTAGGGGCCACCGAGATTTGGGAGAGGACAGGGAGTGCTTTTCACGGTCCCTAATCTTTGTCGGCTGGGTATTGATTTAGTATGTGCGTATGATACCTACTGTTGGTGTGTATGTATGTGCGTAGGATACCTACTGTTAGTGTGTGTGTATGTGTGTAGGATACCTACTGTTGGTGTGTATGTATGTGTGTAGGATACCTACTGTTGGTGTGTGTGTATGTGTGTAGGATACCTACTGTTAGTGTGTGTGTATGTGTGTAGGATACCTACTGTTGGTGTGTATGTATGTGTGTAGGATACCTACTGTTGGTGTGTGTGTATGTGTGTAGGATACCTACTGTTAGTGTGTGTGTATGTGTGTAGGATACCTACTGTTAGTGTGTGTGTATGTGTGTAGGATACCTACTGTTAGTGTGTGTGTATGTGTGTAGGATACCTACTGTTAGTGTGTGTGTATGTGTGTAGGATACCTACTGTTGGTGTGTATGTATGTGTGTAGGATACCTACTGTTGGTGTGTATGTATGTGTGTAGGATACCTACTGTTGGTGTGGAAGTATGTGCGTATGATATCTACTGTTGGTGTGTATGTATGTGCGTATGATATCTACTGTTGGTGTGTATGTATGTGCGTATGATACCTACTGTTGGTGTGTATGTATGTGCGTAGGATATCTACTGTTGGTGTGTATGTATGTGTGTAGGATACCTACTGTTGGTGTGTATGTATGTGTGTATGTATGTGCGTATGATACCTACTGTTGGTGTGTATGTATGTGTGTAGGATACCTACTGTTGGTGTGTATGTATGTGTGTAGGATACCTACTGTTGGTGTGTATGTATGTGTGTAGGATACCTACTGTTGGTGTGTATGTATGTGCGTATGATACCTACTGTTGGTGTGTATGTATGTGCGTATGATACCTACTGTTGGTGTGTATGTATGTGTGTAGGATACCTACTGTTGGTGTGTATGTATGTGTGTAGGATACCTACTGTTGGTGTGTATGTATGTGTGTAGGATACCTACTGTTGGTGTGTATGTATGTGTGTAGGATATCTACTGTTGGTGTGTATGTATGTGCGTATGATACCTACTGTTGGTGTGTATGTATGTGCGTATGATACCTACTGTTGGTGTGTATGTATGTGTGTATGTATGTGCGTATGATACCTACTGTTGGTGTGTATGTATGTGTGTAGGATACCTACTGTTGGTGTGTATGTATGTGCGTATGATACCTACTGTTGGTGTGTATGTATGTGCGTATGATACCTACTGTTGGTGTGTATGTATGTGTGTATGTATGTGCGTATGATACCTACTGTTGGTGTGTATGTATGTGTGTAGGATACCTACTGTTGGTGTGTATGTATGTGTGTAGGATACCTACTGTTGGTGTGTATGTATGTGCGTATGATACCTACTGTCGGTGTGTATGTATGTGTGTAGGATACCTACTGTTGGTGTGTATGTATGTGCGTAGGATACCTACTGTTGGTGTGTATGTATGTGCGTAGGATACCTACTGTTGGTGTGTATGTATGTGTGTAGGATACCTACTGTTGGTGTGTATGTATGTGTGTAGGATACCTACTGTTAGTGTGTATGTATGTGTGTATGATACCTACTGTTGGTGTGTATGTATGTGTGTAGGATATCTACTGTTGGTGTGTATGTATGTGCGTAGGATACCTACTGTTAGTGTGTATGTATGTGTGTAGGATACCTACTGTTAGTGTGTATGTATGTGTGTAGGATACCTACTGTTGGTGTGTATGTATGTGTGTAGGATATCTACTGTTGGTGTGTATGTATGTGTGTAGGATATCTACTGTTGGTGTGTATGTATGTGCGTAGGATACCTACTGTTAGTGTGTATGTATGTGTGTAGGATACCTACTGTTGGTGTGTATGTATGTGTGTAGGATACCTACTGTTGGTGTGTATGTATGTGTGTAGGATACCTACTGTTAGTGTGTATGTATGTGTGTATGATACCTACTGTTGGTGTGTATGTATGTGTGTAGGATACCTACTGTTGGTGTGTATGTATGTGTGTAGGATACCTACTGTTGGTGTGTATGTATGTGCGTAGGATACCTACTGTTAGTGTGTATGTATGTGCGCTGCTATAAAATGGATGTCTTTGTATTGTGGACAGCAGAACGTTCTCGTGAATAAACTGTATTAACCTTTTGCATAAGCTGAGTCTTTGACTAATTATTATTAAACCCATGGTCTTACAAACCTCGGATTGGTCAAAGCTATTGATTGTTATTATCATTGGGATTAAAAATTCTCATGACAGTAAGTCACGACTTACTATTGTCAGATAATATCACATGAATTTGTAAAACAGAGTGAAGAGAACAGGAGGGAGAGTCAAGAGTTGTGAACCAGAAGGCTACCGCAGAAAAAGAAACTAAGTGGGAAGAGGAAAAGAGGAAAGGAAAGTGCATGATCATGAGAAGGAAGAGGGAGTGGCAGACAGGGGTGTATGACCAATGAGACACACCTTAATGTAAGCTCTAGAGTTGATTGGATAGTAGTTGCCAGCAATTGGCTCAGACTGCCTCAGGTTCCACGTGGGGCGGAAGTCTTTCCTGTCAGAGACAGATATACAACGCATTAGGGTGTATACTGTGTGTCTGAACACATACTACTGGAATACAGTACTCCATCATGAACACATACTGATGCATAGATTTGGTAAACACACACACAGGTTCCTCACCGTCTCTGCAGCACCTCTCTGCCATTAGAGTCTGTGTAGAAGACACCAGAGGAGTTGATGCTGCTGTCTAGACGACTTATCACCTCTTTACCCAGGTCATCACTGAGGGGGGGCAGAAAGAGAGAAAGGGGTGGGGGGGTGGAGAGAGAAGGGGGGGTAGAAAGAGAGAAGGGGTGGAGAGAGAGAAGGGGGGAGCGGAAAGAGAGAAGGGGGAGCAGTGGCGGAAAGAGAGAAGGGGTGGAGAGAGAGAAGGGGGGAGCAGTGGTGGAAAGAGAGAAGGGGGGGGGCAGAGAGAGAGAAGGGGGGAGCAGTGGTGGAAAGAGAGAAGGGGGGAGCAGAGAGACAGAAGGGGGGGCAGAGAGAGAAGGGGGGACAGAGAGAGAGAAGGGGTGGAGAGAGAGAACATGGTACACTATGATCTATGGTACAGGAATACTTTCTAGTCTGTTAAAGACTCACTCCTACTGCCAGACATACACAGGCTGTCTCAATAACGCGCCATTCTCCTTCCAGTGTATTATCTGTGACCAGGCCCCATGTGGCTCTGAGCCCCTTCCTCACCCTATAGGCACCGGGCCTACAGTCCACTCCAGTTCTAGAGCCCTGCTGTCTGTGTAGAGACGGACCACCTGAGAGACCCAGGGACTGAACCACTGTCTCACCTCCTGCACCACAGAATTCTGATGGGGAGGAGGGGGGCATAAGACAGGAGGGGGGGGGTTAAGGCGTAGACAAGAAATTGTGAGATGACTGGAATGAATCTCTTGAATGTTTAGTGGGTCTTCTGCATATTGAATTATTGAGACACATGCAAGTAAATACACTACATGAAGTATAATGTAGTAGGTACCTGTAGTGTTTCTATCTTAGCCGTCTTGCTGATGATGAAGGGGGTAGAGGTGTTCGGTCTGAAGATGTAGGCCCCTGACATCTGAATACTCTCTGAGTTGTTACCATCGCTGGCGTTGTACCTGGAGAAACACACACAGAGCAAAGATGACAGAAAATCCCTCAATGTAACAATGCTAGCACACAGTGAGAGTAAAGAAGAAGGGAAGGATGGGGAGAGAGACTGAGGGAGAAATAATTAGGGAAGGGTATAGAGAATAGGAAGGAGTGGTAGAGAGGTAGAGGAAAGGGTAGAGGGAAATGGAGAGGTAGAGAGTAAGTAGTACGGACCAGTAGAAGTTCTGTGACAGTTTGACAGTCTGTTGTGTCTCCAGGTTACTGAGGCTGCTGAGGAGACCCGTCTCTGGGTCAAAGGTCACCCTGAGAAACTAGAGGAGACACGTCAAAGTGACAGAACAGGTGACCTCCAAACCTAGATACAATACTTTTCCAAACCTAAAAACAACCCTTTTCCAACTGATTTTATACATTGATATGTCATCATTAATGGAGACATTATACATTTTGGAATATTTGTCTCCATCAAATATTTGCTTTCATAGTAAAAAGTAAGTTTGTGTACAGGCATAAGACCCAGACCTTGTTCTGTACAGTCTTGGGAGCCCTGGGCAGTGGAGAGGACTGTGGAGATGGAGGCCCGTTCTGAAGCAGGGAGACAGAGTAGGTGCTGTAGCCCAGGGGAGGGGCCTGAACCTGGAACAACAGCTCGTTGACAGCGTACCCCCTGCCCCTTCGCACCGCTGCTGTGGCCTGGGACACTGGGACCACCTGAGGGGGTGGGGATAGAGGGGGGGGGGGTTACCGAACGGACAAACACACAAGTCGTACACAAAACGCAAATACACACAATACATAACTGTCATAACAAAAGTTATTGAACAACTACATATGACAACCATTATCAGAACAGACAGACCAACCTGACTGTCCACAGCCTTGCCCTTAGCATCTGAGATACTGTAGGCCGTCCCGTTGACTGGCAGTCTGACTGGCCAACTGACTGGACGAGCTAGAGGGTTGTACACGTTCACTGAGAACTGACAGAGAAACATGGGAAAAGAGAGGAGAATTTAACTTCACGGAACCAAAGAGGATTGTGAGTGTGCCCGTGTGCGTGTTACCTTCTTGCTGGTCTCTGTGAGGGGACACACACTGATGTTGAGGTGTTCACAGTAAACACGAGGAGCAGATGATCCACTCAGAGAGGATAGAGTGTTACTGACCAACACCTGGGACAGAGGGGATGAGAGAGGTTACACACTGTACAGTAATATTCTTTATTTAGTCTGTGTCCTATAGTCCTCCACACACTGGGGAGAGACAGATGGAGAGTCAATCATACACAGTTAATCTAACAAGAGAGACCGTATGGATCAATAGAAAGAACACACACACACACGGTAGGTACCTGGCAGTGTGCCCAGCCGTTGGCCAGTCTCCTAGCGTAGTCGTTGGCAACGTGTTGCTTTTCAGTCCCGGATACAGCGTCGTGATGCTGAGCCACTGCCATGGCCTTCTCTACCAATCACAACACAGAACACTCCCTGTCAACCTCGCCGTCCTCTAATCCGCTTCAAGCTTATTAATAAGAAAGAGGCTAGTATTAATAAGGAGGAGGCCAGTATTAATAAGGAGGAGGCCAGTATTAATAAGGAGGAGGCCAGTATTAATAAGAAGGAGGCCAGGCCTCCCGGGTGGCGCAGTGGTCTAGGGCACTGCATCACAGTGCTAACTGCGCCACCAGAGTCTCTGGGTTCGCGCCCAGGCTCTGTCGCAGCCGGCCGCGACCGGGAGGTCCGTGGGGCGACGCACAATTGGCATAGCGTTGTCCGGGGTAGGGAGGGTTTGGCCGGTAGGGATATCCTTGTCTCATCGCGCTCCAGCGACTCCTGTGGTGGGCCGGGCACAGTGCGCGCCAACCAAGGGGGCCAGGTACACGGTGTTTCCTCCGACACATTGGTGCGGCTGGCTTCCGGGTTGGAGGCGCGCTGTGTTAAGAAGCAGTACGGCTGGTTGGGTTGTGCTTCGGAGGACGCATGGCTTTCGACCTTCGTCTCTCCCGAGCCCGTACGGGAGTTGTAGCGATGAGACAAGGTAGTAATTACTAGCGATTGGATACCACGAAAATTGGGGAGAAAATGGGATAAAAATTTAAAAAATAATAAAAAATAAATAAATAAGGAGGCCAGTATTAATAAGAAGGAGGCCAGTATTAATAAGAAGGAGGCCAGTATTAATAAGGAGGAGGCCAGTATTAATAAGGAGGAGGCCAGTATTAATAAGAAGGAGGCCAGTATTAATAAGAAGGAGGCCAGTATTAATAAGAAGGAGGCCAGTATTAATAATAAGGAGGCCAGTATTAATAAGAAGGAGGCTAGTATTAATAAGAAGGAGGCCAGTATTAATAAGAAGGAGGCTAGAATGGACATTGAAACACTGTGTCTGACTGCCACTAGGCTTAGTCAACTCATGTAGTGATGATGAAGTAGTGCACTTGAATGTGATGAAAGTGTGTACACTAGGCACTTACTCAGGGTGTCACTGTCTCCAGCTCCAAAGGGACCTTTCCTTGAGATGGGACCACCAAGGACCTCCAGCTGATTACACGTCTGTGAAACCAGAGGAGAGGAGTGATGCATTAACCAAGTCTCCAGACATGGCCTCAGTGTGGGACTACTCAACTGTCATCCTTTAGTGAATGTCTGGTGGCTTTGTATGAAAAGTGTACAAGCTGTCAAATCCATGATTTCCCTCTGGAAAGCTCATTGGAGAAGAGGCTCCAAGTCCCTCCCCTTCGACCTCCTCCTCCAATGAGGAGGAATCAATGGCCGAGTTCGACATACAGCCAACTTTAAAGGCAAGTCGAGACTGACTAATCTACAAATCACCTTACATCATCAATAACTGCTCAATATGACTTGTAGATCAGTCAGTCAGTCACAACTTATCCATGACACATCACGGTTTTGAGGCTTTCAGACAAAGCCATTGTCTGAGGTTTGAGTAGTGTACCTGCAGGTAGCTGTTGCTGATCCTCTCATAGCGTTTCAGGGCTGGACGGCTGGTGAAATATCCTGTCCAGAAGTCATGAGCTGAGTCAGCATAGGGGAAGAAATCATCCCCTTTTAGAGGCCTGACTCGGGGGTGGGGGAGAGAGAGAGAACATTTAAATGACCTGTACATAATTTAAGGTAACAGGAGGGAGTAGAGAACGTTGACTTCAGAGCCGTTACTCTGACTAGCTAAACATAGTTTAGTATAGTATTCTAACAGCATCATATAGTTAATATAGTGGTATAGTACCATGTGAGGTTAGCCCTGTGTAGCTCCTGTAGGTAACAGGAGGGAGTAGAGTAGAGAACGTTGACTTCAGAGCCGTTACTCTGCTTCTGGTTGACGTAGCGAATGAGCTTGTCCAGGTTCTTATACCACAGGTTGGCGTTCTCATACTGGAAGTCTGACCCCATAGTCATTATGATGTGGTTGGTTTTATACACCAATGCCTGGTGCAGGGGAGAAGAGAGAGAGTGTGTTATTATTATGACTAACCTGTGTGTGTCGACCTGTATGTGTGTGTCATCTCTAACCTGTGCCTGTGCGATGCGGAGGAACCTGGTCACCACATCGTCAACATTATAGTCCTCCAGATCAGGGTCGTCTCTGATTGGTGGATCGTCACATGACTGGTCCCAACAGAATCCCTCCGGAGGGTTGTACCCGTTAGGGAGGATACCTGGAGGAGAGGGGGCTGGGTTAGGCTACTGGGGTGCTAGGGGTCAGGGTTCATAGGTGGGAGGTCAGGTCAGGATTGATCACATGACTGGTCTCAACAGAAGCCGTCGGGAGGGTCGTACCTGTTAGGGAAGATACCTATGGGAGAGGGAGCTGGGTTAGGCTACAGCGGTGGCTAGGGGTCAGGGGTTGAAGGTGAGATCAGTATTGATGAAGGGAGAGGGGTTTTGTCTAGAAGGGATACAGCTTTCGTCAAAATTGACTTTTCGTAGCAGGTTAGGTGAACTTACACTTTTGACGTCAATTTGACACAAGCTGTATCCCATCTAAACATTGACCGGGGAGACGGTTGTTAGACTATAGACTACACTTGAGGGGGGAGAGAGGACAGATGTTAGTGCCGAAAGAGTAATATTGATGAAGAAATATGGGATATCCCAGGTCTATTGCAAAAACTGAATAGGTTGTGAGCAATATGACAGAAAATATCTAATGGAACGAGTACGTGAAGCTGTTGCTATATTGCTAGAGGTTGAAGGTCAAAGGTCAGTACCAGTGAAGAGGTCAGCCATAGGGGGGGTGAGGCTCTCACTGGCTCTCCACAACATCTCCTGTTCCCTGGATACCATCCTCCTGCTACGATCCTGGTAGTCCAGACGACCAAAGAAGAAGCCGTCATAACCCATCTAGAACAGAGAACCATCAGTCAATACAACACACACAACATGGTTTCTTGTCCCACACACCGGGTAGGTGCAGTGAGATGTGTTGTTTTACACGGTCATCCATGGTGCCGCCTGGAGAAAATTAGAGTTTGGTGCCTTCTAAATGTTTTACCTTCTCGGCTCGGGTATTCAAACCAGCAACCTTTAGGTTACTGGGCCAAGGCTCAACACTAACCGCTAGGCTACCTGCCACCCATTCAATACAATAAACACAGTAAGGATTCTAATCGTCCCTCTGACCTTTGAACTGAATGGAAAGATGAGGGAGACTCGTATCGTGTTATTTCTGACATGGAAAACTTTGACTATATTTGTTTTGCCCCACTTCTATTCCCAACTTGGGAGCCCACAAGAACCTTCTGACACTGACAACCTTTCAACAGACGACAGTCTTGGATGGTTGTACTATATCTATTCAGACAATGGATTAAGACATGATGGGAAAAGGAGTGGAAGAGATTTACCTGGGCAAGAATAGACATAGAAAGTCTGACAGACAGGATATTGTGAGGTAGGAAACAAGACAGGAGATTGTGGGTTGTATTCAGTAGGAACCAAACTGGCCAAAACAGGGAGGGACCAACCAGTAATAAGGAACATTACTGTGTGCACTAATGAATACGGCCCGTACCTGTGCGAACATGGAGGCGTGCTCGCGGGCGTGTCCGAAGGGGTCGATGTGCCAGGCGACGCGGGGGCGACCGCAGTGTCCGAACGTATCGTTGAGGAACCGCAGACCCATGGTCATCTGGTCTATGACTGCACTGTAGTGGGTGGTGGCCTCGTCACTCATACACCAGCCCCCGTTCACAAACTCCAACCGCCCTGAGAGGACAAAAGTGATGAAAAAAGCAATAAAGAT
The DNA here is from genome assembly GCF_029448725.1 of Salvelinus fontinalis. Lineage (NCBI taxonomy): Eukaryota > Metazoa > Chordata > Actinopteri > Salmoniformes > Salmonidae > Salvelinus > Salvelinus fontinalis. Next base: position 108,124 of record NW_026600674.1, on the reverse strand, counting down.
TTATTTAACGTAATATGACTTAATCACAGGTTAAAGGGGTTATAACTGTTCATAACCTCTGAATAGCAATTTACATCTGTTCAATAACACCACCAATAGCAGTCACACTCAGGTGAGAGAGATGCTTTATCACACCTACATCCCTCCTCTCATTAACCTGCTGTCTGACTGGCTCCTTCACCAGCGGTAGAAGGTGGACTCTACATCTTTATAACACCTACATCCCTCCTCTCATTAACCTGCTGTCTGACTGGCTCCTTCACCAGCGGTAGAAGGTGGACTCTACATCTTTATAACACCTACATCCCTCCTCTCATTAACCTGCTGTCTGACTGGCTCCTTCACCAGCGGTAGAAGGTGGACTCTACATCTTTATAACACCTACATCCCTCCTCCCATTAACCTGCTGTCTGACTGGCTCCTTCACCAGCGGTAGAAGGTGGACTCTACATCTTTATAACACCTACATCCCTCCTCTCATTAACCTGCTGTCTGACTGGCTCCTTCACCAGCGGTAGAAGGTGGACTCTACATCTTTATAACACCTACATCCCTCCTCTCATTAACCTGCTGTCTGACTGGCTCCTTCACCAGCGGTAGAAGGTGGACTCTACATCTTTATAACACCTACATCCCTCCTCTCATTAACCTGCTGTCTGACTGGCTCCTTCACCAGCGGTAGAAGGTGGACTCTACATCTTTATAACACCTACATCCCTCCTCTCATTAACCTGCTGTCTGACTGGCTCCTTCACCAGCGGTAGAAGGTGGACTCTACATCTTTATAACACCTACATCCCTCCTCTCATTAACCTGCTGTCTGACTGGCTCCTTCACCAGCGGTAGAAGGTGGACTCTACATCTTTATAACACCTACATCCCTCCTCTCATTAACCTGCTGTCTGACTGGCTCCTTCACCAGCGGTAGAAGGTGGACTCTACATCTTTATAACACCTACATCCCTCCTCTCATTAACCTGCTGTCTGACTGGCTCCTTCACCAGCGGTAGAAGGTGGACTCTACATCTTTATAACATCTACATCCCTCCTCTCATTAACCTGCTGTCTGACTGGCTCCTTCACCAGCGGTAGAAGGTGGACTCTACATCTTTATAACACCTACATCCCTCCTCTCATTAACCTGCTGTCTGACTGGCTCCTTCACCAGCGGTAGAAGGTGGACTCTCCATCTTTATAACACCTACATCCCTCCTCTCATTAACCTGCTGTCTGACTGGCTCCTTCACCAGCGGTAGAAGGTGGACTCTCCATCTTTATAACACCTACATCCCTCCTCTCATTAACCTGCTGTCTGACTGGCTCCTTCACCAGCGGTAGAAGGTGGACTCTACATCTTTATAACACCTACATCCCTCCTCTCATTAACCTGCTGTCTGACTGGCTCCTTCACCAGCGGTAGAAGGTGGACTCTACATCCTTATAACACCTACATCCCTCCTCTCATTAACCTGCTGTCTGACTGGCTCCTTCACCAGCGGTAGAAGGTGGACTCTACATCTTTATAACTTCTTCCTGACATGTTTTATAAAGGCTCTATAACCCCTCTCTGGCCTCACCCTCATTGACGAGCTGTTTGACAGTGTTGTGCATGTCATCAGTCTGTTGTTTCCACCAGCGGTAGAAGAAGGCTGTCTCTACGTAGATGAAGCGTCTGTCAGGGTTCTTCAGCAGCTGGTCCACCACAGAGTCCAGAATGTACTGCACCCCCGCGTGCTGGATGTCATTACGGTCTGGAACCACCACAGGCAGGTTACATACACAGGTTAGACACACACACACACACACACACACACACACACACACACACACACACACTAACGTGATAAGACGTATGCACACATGATATAACATCTATCATGCGGTTCACATCCACCCAGTCATGAGGTTTGAACTGTAAAACCATGTGATTCTAGGTTATTGTAGGTGTTATGTGTGCCTATAATAAAATATAATAAAAGCCTCACAGCTATGGTTTTAACAATGGGTCAGTTTAACTTTTAACTATACCACCTTGACCTATGACATAGCTGTTTATCAGTGTGTTTGTGTGTCTAGATGTGAGCCACATGATAGATGGGGGGGGGGGGGGGGGGGTACAGACCTCCATAAAAGTATTGGTCCACGGTCTTGAGCCAGCCGACGTCGTCGTGGGTGTGTGGCACCAGATGCACGTTCAACATCCCAGGCTTGGTAGCATGACATGACTAGGATGTGTAGTACACACAATGGGAAAATAATTAGGGATTTTAGCTGGTGGGCTAATGTTATGGGAAGGAGAGAGGCATATCAGAGGCTACTTAGCTTTACAAAAATTGTAACGTTGTAATTGTAATTTAATTAAACCACCAATGATAACAGTGCAAGACCAGACTTAGTGCAACACTGGTTAGATCGAATGTGATTTGTAGCTTCCATTTCACGTTTTATGTGGAAGTAAAAATCTGTTATGCCAGGAATATAACTTCTGCTACTGTGTTCTCTACACGAAAATGAAAGTGTTTGAAATCGGCTAAAGCGGGAAACAGTGAAAAAGTTTATCAAAGCTGCTATACCAATACACGGTTTAAGTGTTTCAGTTGCGTTTTTATTAACCACAATAGGGATAGGAACTATAGACGTACCTTGTATCCACATGTCGGACTTTCTTGGGGTGTTTGACGGACGGGAAAGCCCCAAACGCCGCTTTGAAATAATAACAGGAGGAACACAAACGGTGTATACACCGGAGTCGCCATCTTGGAAAACAACCACGAGTCATGTGACATTTGTTTATGTATCTTTTATATCATGTGACTTGCCCCCAGACCACGCCCTCTAGGGGCAGTCCTATTCTTTTTTTATACTTTGAAGGGGAAAATTGGAACGTTGATAGAAAAATTGAGATTGAAAATGTATAATTGGTTTATTGAAGACAGTAACAGTTACACAGCCCACATGAATACAAAGCTACGCATTCATTGTAATAGTCACAGAGAAATAAATGATTGAAGGAATGGGGAGGTAGAGAGAGATGGGGCCATAGAAACCATAGGCTACCCAGCATAGCCTATCCCACTATTCGTCTTGACTATAACTCATGAAATAATGCACTTTATAGCAAATACATATTTCCTTCAATGTCCCTTCATGATGATATACTGGCATTCAAAACCTTTCCAACTAATAGTATTTTGAAATAGCTACATTCGACATTCGGCTACATTGCATTTAGTTGGATTGACCTGAGCTTATTTTTCACATGATGTTATTGTTAAGTAACAGTCACAGTGATCAATAGAATAGGGTGATTGATCAAGATGTCTTCATGGCTGCTGAAGTGAAGTCTTTGTTTACAATAGGGCCACATTGTGAATGATATTTGAATGGAGAGGCCATGCATACATACAATATGCTGCTCAGTTCAGACTCTCCTTACACAAAAACATTGTATTATCAGCATCACTAGTTTGGTGACTTGAGATAGGCCTAGGGAAGGCTATCCAAGTAACACAATGCCTCCACGGAGTTGAGCACAGATTAGAGTTTTTTTGGCAACGATACTTCAAAAATTATTGATTGATGTCAATGTAAATGATTAATCCCTTACCGTGGACCTATGCTGAGTTGACATCTTGAGTCGACATTTCAGGGAGGCAGGTAGCCGAGCGGTTAAGAGTGTTGGGCCAGTAACTGAAAGGTTGCTGGTTTGAATCCCCGAGCTGACTAAGTTAAAAATCTGTCGATTGTTCCCTTGAGTAAGGCATTTAACCTTAATTGCTCCTGTACGTTGCCCTGGATAAGAGCGTGTGCTAAATGACTGAAATGTAGAGCAACAGCAATGAGTAAACAATCAGTTGTTGGTTGTAGCTTTTAGGGGGTTCATTTTAAAAAACAGTGGAGGAGTTGAGGTACCCGGTAAAGCTAAAGCAGGGGTCTGGCCATAACAAGAGAGGGCAGCAGAGTTAGGTTTGGGCTCTAGGATGGGTTCCCATTGGGTCGAGAGAAGGTGTTCAGAAAGAGAGAGGTTCGGGAGCAGTAAAGAGTTAGGTAGGGTTCATGTTGAGTCCTTTCTGGGGCAGAAAAGACCATTTGTGTTTACTTGTAATCAATGGTATTTGTTCGGCAGTACGCAGGAAGAGTTCCCATTGGGTGGAAATAAGAGATCCAGAAACAGAAGAGGTTAGTTCCCGTTGTGTGTTTCATGTGGACATATCAACAGTGTGGCGTCCAGGTCCAACCGAAACGCTGGGTAGAGCGGCTGAGAGAACGGACCCCTGAACGTGTGGAGCAGGGAAACCGCGTCCGACGCCACACTATAGAATGACAACGCTCCCTTCTGGTGTTCCAGAAACACGCCGATCCGCGGGCACAGGGGCGCAGCTACGGTCATCTTCCGGTTATCGTGCCACGCGGCGTACCCGGCGTGCGTGCATCTCAGACGCCATGAGTTCTCGTTCCGTCCCAGCAGACAGGGTTTTCCGCCTCCTTTAGATTAGAAAAATAAGAAAGAAAATAAGATTAGAAAACCTTTGGCTGTCCCTATATAATGCACACATTTTGTCCCGAGCCAAATAGGATACCGTTTCAGACAAAGCCTTGATTAGAAAGTGATTATTACAAACACTTTGTGTGTGAAATGTTGACATTTGCAAATTGCTCAACATAACTGACATAAAAAACAATCCCTAGAAGCAGCTACCTTTACGTCCGATCCCTTTGTACGTCATCCCAATGTCCACCCACCCTCCTCCCCTCCACTCCACCTCCCAGTAGCTGGCCCCTCCAAACTGGCCCTCCCTACAGAGGACCTGGGCCACGGAGTCGAAGCGCAAGGGGTGGAGGGGGTAGGACTGGGGCTCCTCTCCACAGTGAGCCCCCTGGGGACCCTCCAAGAGGAACAGGGTGGGGTGGGCCGTGTCTGGATCCAGGGACAGACGACAGGAGCCTGAAGAGAGAGAGGAGGGGGTTAAAGATAAGCGAGCGAGAGATCCATCGGGACCCTCCAGAAGGACCAGGGTGGGGGCGGGCCGTGTCTGGATCCAGGGACAGGAGATTGACGAGATCAATCAACCAACCAATCAATCAATTAGATGCCTGAGTCCAGAGTGATTGATTGAACAATCCATGACAATTATTTACCTGTTAGCTTAGAAGTGTCATAAACTCTCAATAGCATTATCATGACCACCGGGTACTATTTCTAACAGAGATTATTGAACTAAATACGCAACAGTTTTCGGCGCAGTAAAAAGAACAGTGACCCTATGAATGTCTGTCTGCAAATATGACAGTCTTAATCTAATAGAACTATTAGAATGAAATACAAGAAATGAACAATGCACTATTATGCAATAGCGTGGTTGCCTGGCCAGAGGGACAGTGTTCTGATTGACATCTAGCCCAGACAGATACAGTATATGGCTGCCAGACTCTTAAGGGCCCTACACACCGTATGCAAACAGAGCGACAGAGCGCCATATACGGTCCGTTCCAAAATTTGAGCCGCACAGAAGTACGTAGAACTAGGAAAACGACGCTCCGTCGCTGCGTTTGTGTAGTTTGAGTAAAGTGCGTAGCGGCCTTTATTCTAACCCAGACAGTGTGAATTATTAAACCTAACACCCGTCTCCATGATCTCATCCTGTCCATGGGCTTGTCTCATCATGTACCCGTTGTTCACTGTGAACAACAGACTACTAAATGTCAGAAATATCATATCCACATACTATTCATGAAGGTAAAGAAAGCACCAGACAGACATGGAGTACTTCCCAAATGGCACCCTATTCCCTATGTAATGCAATGCTTTTGACCAGGGCCCTAGTCTAAAGTAGTGCACTATATGGGGAATAGGGTGCCATTAGGGACACAAGTGCGGTGCGTTCTCAGGTTACCCTGTCACCCTCATTAACTGTGAACGTGAGGGGGGGAGAAGGGCATGGGAGAAAGAGAGAGAGATCCCCTTTCTTAGTAGCTCTGGGTTTGTGCCCAGAGCACAAACACCTGTGTTTGTGTGCGTGTCAGTGTGTGTGTATGTCAGTGTTTGTGTGTGTGTGTTTGTGTGAGTGTCAGTGTGTGTGTGTGTTGAAGGAATGGCGTGGTTGTCATAGGACAGGGCAGGGTGTGAAAACAAGGTCATCTCGGGATACCACGCGACCAGGGCAGCATCGCCACGGTGACAAGGTATACTGGTGGCATCGTCAGACTGACAAGGTGTCTCGTGGGTAGTACTTACACCTCAGGAAGGCTGCTGTGTGTGTGTGTGTGTGTGTGTGTGTGTGTGTGTGTGTGTGTGTGTGTGTGTGTGTGTGTGTGTGTGTGTGTGTGTGTGTGTGTGTGTGTGTGTGTGTGTGTGTGTGTGTGTGTGTGTGTGTGTGTGTGTGTGTGTGTGTCAGTACTTACACTTGAGGAAGGATACTCTCATCCTCTGGTCCGAGGGCTGGAGAGAGAGGGGGGAGAGAGGAAACGATGCAGGCACTGCTACAGAGAGAGAGAAGAAGAAAGAAGGGAGAGGGGGTAAGGAGTAAGGAGGCGAGGGACAGAAATAGAAAGGAGGGGGAGGGAGGTAGAGAATGAGACAAAGAGGATTCAGTGTTACATTCCATCCAAATGAATCATATCAGAAGTTACTGAAAACAATTCAACTAACATCCACATGTTCACCCTAAAGCCTGAGTCTTAGATGAGAAACACACCACAGAGGTGACCCTGAGAGAGCTGTGTGTGTGTGTGTGTGTGTGCGTTTGTGTCCTGTTTCTCTGGGCTTACCTTTCAAACACTCTCCACCAGACATGTGACAGACAGAGGAGCTCTCGTTCACTACAGAGAGATAAAAAAGTGTGTCACATAGTGACATCACACATTGTCATACGAGATGCAGTATTGGAGTCTCTGAGAGCATAGCTATGAAAAGATGCATGCAGTTGTGTGTGTTTGAGTATGAACCAGTGTGTGTGTGTGTGTGTGTGTGTGTGTGTGTGTGTGTGTGTGTGTGTGTGTGTGTGTGTGTGTGGGGGGGGGGGGGGGGGGATGTGTGTGTGTGTGTGTGTGTGTGTGTGTGTGTGGGGTCTTTACTCCCTCCACCTGCGCGGCTGATCTTGTCCACTTCCTCTCTACAGAGTTCCTCCATCCGGGCCCTGAGGTGGGACAGAGCTCTGCGGGCTGCACTGAAGCCTTCTGCGGGAAGGATGAGAGGGGCTCGGTGGCGCCGCCCAGTGGGTGGGAGGACACACAGCAGGGGAGCCGCCTGGGGATGTAGAGAGCGAGGGAAGGAGGGATGGATGGAGGAGAGAGAGAGGGAGGAATGGAGGAGAGAGGGGTGATGAGTGGAGCATTTTTATCATGTCACCGTTCGTCCCTCTCTCTCTCTCTCTCTCTCTCTCTGTCTGTTTTGACTGCATTATTATTTTTCTCCATCTCTTCCTCATTAATATTTCTCTCTCCTTTATTTTTTAGCATCCAGTCTCTCTCTCAATTATCCCTTTCTTTTCCCATCAATTCCTGACTGTTTCTTCTCTTCTTCTGCTCTTCCTTCAGTCCCGTCCCCCCCCCCACCTGTAAGAACTGAGCATTATCCTCCGTCAGTAGCTGGCCCATTGCCTGGTCTCTCCTCCGCAGCTCCTCCAGTTCTTTCTCCAGGGTCTCCAGCTCTCTCTCTGCCCTGCCCAGGACAGTTCTCTCCCGGGCTTCCAGCCTGGCCCTCACCTCCCCCCTGGTCCTCTCCAGACGGAGGGCCAGGTCCACAAACAGGATATTGCTGTCCTCCAGGACTAACGCAGCTGATGTCTAGGTAAGGGGAGAAGGGACACCAAATGAAGGAAAGCAAAGGAGCAAAATTGTCTTCAGTAATAAGCACCAAGAAAGTAAACATTTACATTTAAATAATGTTGGTTTCATTTGTTATTTTAATTTGATTTCAAACCATACGGCTGAAATGTACTTTTATTTGTCAATGCTGCCTTGACTGGCTTAACTGGCAGGGGAATAGAGGGCAGAACGGTAGCCTGGCTTGACTGGCTTGACTGGCAGGGGAATAGAGGGCAGAACGGTAGCCTGGCTTGACTGGCTTGACTGGCAGGGGAATAGAGGGCAGAACGGTAGCCTGTCTTGACTGGCTTGACTGGCAGGGGAATAGAGGGCAGAACGGTAGCCTGGCTTGACTGGCTTGACTGGCAGGGGAATAGAGGGCAGAACGGTAGCCTGGCTTGACTGGCAGGGGAATAGAGGGCAGAACGGTAGCCTGGCTTGACTGGCAGGGGAATAGAGGGCAGAACGGTAGCCTGGCTTGACTGGCAGGGGAATAGAGGGCAGAACGGTAGCCTGGCTTGCCTGGCAGGGGAATAGAGGGCAGAACGGTAGCCTGGCTTGCCTGGCAGGGGAATAGAGGGCAGAACGGTAGCTTGGCTTGCCTGGCAGGGGAATAGAGGGCAGAACGGTAGCTTGGCTTGACTGGCAGGGGAATAGAGGGCAGAACGGTAGCCTGGATTGACTGGCAGGGGAATAGAGGGCAGAACGGTAGCTTGGCTTGACTGGCTTGACTGGCAGGGGAATAGAGGGCAGAACGGTAGCCTGGCTTGACTGGCTTGACTGGCAGGGGAATAGAGGGCAGAACGGTAGCCTGGCTTGACTGGCTTGACTGGCAGGGGAATAGAGGGCAGAACGGTAGCCTGGCTTGACTGGCTTTTGACAGCGGGCAACAACATGGCCAGACAATAAAGATGTAGGACCTTCATTTGACCTGACAGTTTGCTACAGCAGGAAAATAATCCTGCAGCAACATGAAATGTCAATTATTATGTCAATTATAATTAATGGACCTTTTTGTAAGGGTTGATAGTCATGGTTCCACCAGAGGGCGGCAGAGACCAACCAAGAGACATTAACGACACTCAGGCGTCTTATTTACTCATGATCATGTCCCTGTTAAAAGAGGCGTGTTTTCTGTGGTCCTAGGCTGAAGGTTGAATTGGTTACCATGTGTGGTTGTTTCCTGAGTGCGTTTTTGAGACTTAGTGTTTGTTATTTTTTCAAGTGTACTGTGATCCTGCGGCTACAGTTCCTCAGTAAAGTATTATGTTTATCCTTAACCACTGATTCCTCGTCTGGTCTCTTCTCTGCACCTGGGTCCAACCTCACCACGTCACAGATACATGTTTCGTAAGGGAAAATCAAGTCTGAATTTCCAAAGTGGAAATTACAAACCTCAAGACTTTTTAAACCTCAAGTACATTACACGTTTTAAATGTCCTACATTGCAGGAAAGTTCTCCTGCAACAGACTGATCAAATAAAATCCTACATCTGTAGAACGTTTCTCCCCTTTTGTGTGCAACCGTGTTGGATCTTGCCTAGCCATCTTGTTTCAAGGGAACAATAGGGCACAATAGAAATAAGTCCCAGACTTTATTGTTGTAACGATTCTCGTCTGGTGAAGGAGAAGAGGACCAAAATGCAGCGTGGTAAGTGTTCGTCATAATTTAATTGAAAACTGAACACTACACAAAATAACAACGAAGATAAAACCACCAAAATGGGGAAAACAGGCTACCTAAGTATGATTCTCAATCAGAGACAACGATCGACAGCTGCCTCTGATTGAGAACCATACCAGGCCAAACACAGAAATATAACAACATAGAAAAAAGAACATAGACTACCCACCCCAACTCACGCCCTGACCAACCTAACACAAAGACATAAAAAAGGAACTAAGGTCAGAACGTGACAATTGTGTGTTATCCTTCAGGATTTTACTCATGTGCATGTACGGCTTTTTCTAGTTTTATGTGTGCTTGTTTTTTTGAAATGGTTGAATTTATAAACTAAACTTCCAGATAGCAGCAGTTTTATGTTCCGGGGTGACTGTCTGAAAAAAGTCGCCCCGGCACTAAAATACTTTTAATCTGGTTACTATTCACTGCTTTTTTTATGTTTCTGATTCACTGTGTGTGTGTGTGTGTGTGTGTGTGTGTGTGTGTGTGTGTGTGTGTGTGTGTGTGTGTGTGTGTGTGTGTGTGTGTGTGTGTGTGTGTGTGTGTGTGTGTGTGTGCGAACCCCACCTTGACGGCCTCTATGCTCTGTTGAAACTCTCCCAGCTCCCTCTCTCTACTCCTGATTCTCCCCTGTACTGACCTCTGAGAATCCTGCAACTGAACGAGAGAGAGAGAGAGAGATGATCTACTCACCTTGACATATGACACCTTCCTATTATTGAGTTGAACTCCCTTTTGGTGTCGAAAACGTTTCACAGGGATGGTGGCCCATGTTGACTCCAATGCTTCCCACAGTTGTGTCAAGTTGGCTGGATGTCCTTTCGGTGGACCATTCTTGACACACACGGGAAAGGGTGAAAAATCCAGCAGTGTTGCAGCTTGACACACTCAAACCGGTGCACCCGGCACCTAGTACCACACCCTGTTCAAAGGCACTTCAATCTTTTGTCTTACCCATTCACCCTCTGAATTTTTCACACTATAGCCCCATTAGTGACATACACCTACAGCACCTGCCTACTTCTCTCCTGGTATGGGAGCGATACCCCAGATAGTACAGCCTGCCCACAGCAGAGGGGGCACAGCGGGGTGTTTCCCAGTGAAGTAACTAACCTGCATCAAACTGGTGCAGAGGGATGTCATCTGTCACAATCAATCATATTCATAGGCTACATAGCTATTTATCCTCTATTCAGTTGTTAGGGATAGTGGTAGCTTGTTAGCCTGCAGGGTACAGACATGTGTTGTGCCAACCATAGACATTTAAAGTAGGGTGCCAACTCTTTGTCTCTCATTGTCATGCCAACAATGTTCGGCTTGGTAATGTGTAATGGAGTTGGCAAGAGCACAAACACGTCTGGAACCAGGCTAACAGTTTGTACTCCTAGGTGGAAAGATCAACAAGTGTTTTTGGGAAACAACTTTGTTTTGAATCAGTTTTAATCACCAGAGTGATGAGTAGGCTTTGCAAAATTGTAAAGGTCCTTGAAAAGCGCTATATAAGTCCCATGCATAGGCGGAAATCCCAGGGGGGACGGGGGGGACACGACCCCCCCATCTTGGGAAAAATATGATTTGTCCCCCCCAATATATCACTGTAAATATAACTATGTAATTTCAATAATATTAATAATACGCAATGAAAGCACTTGTGCTGATTATAGACACTTAATAGCGCATTTAAATTTCAAAAGATTGCGACCCCCCCCGCCCTTTGCCTCACAATGGTTTGATCCACTGCCAGTTCTTTAGCTGGCAAGGTAATAAAGGGTTCGTATCTACTGTCCGAAAGGGACATGTACGTAACTGACGTGAGGTTAATCCAGTCAATCCATAGCAGGTCCATAGCAATGTTATTTATTTATTTTTATGTTGGCAGGGTTCACACACTAGTTGAATTTGCAGAGCTAGCGCGCAAACTAAAGCAAACATTAACTATCAAGCTAGCTAGTACCTATTCCATTTATGTGGCGTCGTCAAAGATGGAATCTTTGCTATCGTCAGTTTATTCCAAGATCAGCATGCAGCTGTAGTGCTTCGACGTCCCTGTGATAAGGTTAGCAATAAACTGAAGTCCAAACTGAACAGAACAGAACTACACTCTCTTCTACCATTGTCTTAAATATATATAATGGTCTCGTTGCAAAAGATAAATTGTCGCTAGTGAACTTTTTTTATTTTATTTTATTTCACCTTTATTTAACCAGGTAGCAAAGATTATAGCAAACACACAGAAACGGAATTGGTGCTCGCTAGCTTTACAAATTCAGCTATTGTTGGAAGCCAGCCAATATGAAACAAACTATTTAAATTACAAAAGGTTGCAGCATGTGTTGTGTAAATGTGTGTGTGTGCAGCTAGGCCAGCCAGCCAGCCAGGTAGAAAAATGGCAGAAAAAAGTAAGAAGACGGACATCAGAGTATTTGTCAGTACACCAAAACGCATAGTAAGAACTCTAGTATCCTAATATCTCAAAGACTAGTTGATAAAATGTTCATAAGAAAGAAGTGAAATGCTAATGGTAATGTTTCACAATGATGTCATTAGGCAGAGCAGGCAACAGATGGCACACAGACAGCAGAGCTGGGGACAGATATGCAGGGACAGACTGGCAGAGACAGGGAGTCTCAGGTAAGTTTGTTGAGTCTTTGTTTGGCAACATTATGAAAGGTTCTCAATTTTTTGGACTTGTAAAATAGGGACATAATTGGAAAATGCCATGGATACCCCCACTCTCAACTTAAACTGGTGACTAAACTAAGATTTGTTTACGGCAATGGTATTGCTGTTGTGATTAATTGTGTAGTTTTGGGTACCGGTAGTTAGGAGTACGGCAAACACCTTATTTATTTTCTAGGAGACAGACTGAGTCAGTTAGGGGGGTGAAAGGGAAAGAGCCAGGGAGAGAGACTTCAGAGGACAGTGTCACAGCCACGGCAGGACCAAGTGTCACCCTTGTTGCCAGCAGCACCAGTATAGGGGACAGTGGCACAGCATTGTCCAGTTACCACAGTGATGGCACAAAACCATATCAGCCACACCCACAATTTATAGAACCGCAAACTCTTGCCAACAGAGTGTTGACGTTTCAAGAGAGATGGTTTCGCGATTTCCCCTGGCTACATTATAATCCATCAATAAAAGGAGTGTTGTGTTTTCACTGTAGCCAAGGGTTTTCAAGCCAGCCATCTTTTGGCCAAAGAGCTGATGCTGCCTTCATTAGTGCAGGATTTAGGAACTGGAGAAAAGGCATTGAAAAATTCACAGCACATCAAAATTGCCAAACCCACCGCCACTTTGTAATTGTAACAGCACACCAGCTAAATCCAATCAGTGTCCAGTTATGTCCAGCGCGTGGGTTAAACAGCTGGATGACGCAAGGCATTGCTTGATGAAAATTGTTAGTTCGGTGCGGCATGTAGTAAGACAGGGACAAGCCTTTAGAGGCCACACGGATGACATTGGGAATTTATACCAGATTTTGAAACTTAGGGCAGAAGAGGATGATCCCATTTTACTGAAGTGGTTAACAGAGCGTACCACAATGTACACAGGCCCCAAAGCACAGAATGAAATTCTGAACATCATGGCCAATAGTCATTCGAGGCATTGCAGCTGAGATTAGGTCTCTTCCGATTGTACAATTTTCATTAATTGTTGATGGTACTCAAGATGTCTCTGGTGCTGAACAGGAGAATGTCTGTCTGCGTTATGTTGACCATGACCATGTCCCTCACAAGGAGTTTATTGGGCTATACAGGGTGTCGGAGACAACAGGCGAGGGCATTGCGAAAGTGCCAACGGATGTGTTGTTGAGGAAACCCGCAAACATATGCTCGGTTCTTTTGTTCAGTAGTGTGTATAGCAGTGGTTCTCAACCTTTTTGGGGTACTGGAACCCCTGCATATTTTGAGGCAAGGCAGGCAAGGTTTTGAGCAGTCCTCAGGGACCTCCACCCCCTCTATATTATATGTAAACTTACTGGAAACCTTGTGGTACTGACTACATTCATTACACTTTTTTATTTCACGGACCCCTTGCAATTAGTCCATGGAACCCTGTTTGAGAACCCCTGGTGTAATTGATATTTGTTCTTTTGTTTAGTAGTTTTCAGGACACTTACAAATGATTTATTTCATGTTATTTTATTTAAAATGGCCTACTTTGTGCGACATACTTGTCCATAGCTGCTGTTTGAAAAGTTGAGACACTGGCTGAGTTGAGACACTGGCTGAGTTGAGACACTGGCTGAGTTGAGACACTGGCTGAGTTGAGACACTGAAGGATATTTTGTTTGATTTATTTGGGTTTTTCATTGAAGTAGTTATTTTGCTTTTAGAACTACTTATTTTAAGCTTTTTGTTCTTGCAAAGATATTGTAGACTCAGGCCAGGTGGACATATTTAATGACTATATAAATGTATCAGAAAACGTCCAATTAAAAGGTCAATTCAATACGGAGACCAACTTTGTGATGGTTCTCAATGGAGATTCTTTTAGATGTGATCACACCATGTTCATTGTATTTATGAAAACTACACCCATACAGTGTACAGTACCATTGTCACCTACTGACCTTTCTTGATATTGCTGGTTGTAAGTACGAATACCTGCATACATACTGGACTGGTAAGGAGCACTGATATAACTATTATTAGTAGTAGAATTATAATGATTTAAACATTTGAACAAGTTGGGAAAACCCTTCAGTTAACTACTGTACCTATCAATTATCCAGTTGTAGGAATTATGGTTCCTCAATATACATTTAACAACGTATGCTATGTGTTACAGCACTACTTTTGGTGTCCCCCTCAGGAATTGCTCTTGAGAAAATTTAATGTAATTGTCCCCTCCAAGGTTGATCTCAGATTTTCGCCCCTGGTCCCATGTATTATGATTATGATTACTACCTGTTTCCGCGCCCTTTGCTCGTCGATGCTGTGCAGTTCCTCTTGGTTAGACTCGCACAGCAAACACTCGCCGCTCCACTCCACCGCATCGCCCCCGTCGCCGCCCTGCTCCAGGCCCAAACGGTGCTGCGCGCACAGCCTTTCCGCCAAGCTCTCCACCGCGGCAACAAGTTTATGCCGCCGCAACGTCCCCACGTCGCGGTGCGGCAAGACGTGGAGCTCGCAGAAAGACGCCAAGCACACCAGACACGACTTGAGCGCTTTCAGTTTGTTCTGAACCGGGCAGAAGTCGCACGGAACGTCCCCTACGCCGCCTAGATACAACTCCGGCGCCGTAACTAGTTCGTTCAGTTTGAGTTTGTCCACTACCTCTTGTAGCACCGTGTTCCGCCGTAGCACCGGTCGAGGTATAAACTCTTCCCGACATTGCGGACAACTGTAGTGACCAAGGTCGGTTTGGTCCCAATAACAGTTCATGCATGCCATGCAGTAGGTGTGTCCGCACGGAATGGACACCGGATCCTTCAAGATATCCAGGCAAATAGGGCACCTGAATTGTCTCTCTGTTACCGAAATATTCGCCTCTGCCATATCGGTAAGGAGTTTTCGTATGTTCTCCCTCTCGAGCCTCTGTAGACTATTTCTCCGTAAAAGAAAAGAAACCAAAAAAGGCACCCCCTGATTCCCGGTGATTCCCGGTTGGTTGTTTGTGTATGTGACGGGGAGCGGTTGCGGCTCAGGTCTTACAGGAATAGCCTAGGCTTCCGATATGTCATCCATTCCATACGGGAGCTAATTACGAGAGTAGACTACATCAGAAAGCGTTTTAGGGATCCATGTAAATACAAACCCTGACGTCAACCCGTCTCCCTTTACCGTATGACTTCAACTACCTAGTTCACCATAATAAAAGCACAATACTACAGATTATTACTTATAATACAGTAATTCCCCATAAAAAACGAATAATAACCTATAGTCTACAATAATAACAGACACAAACACAAGTTACTACAATATTCCATTTTAATATAATGAAGTATATTATACCGATTATATTTGCAGTCTTTTAATTAAATTAATATATTTCATTTTTATTCAAATTATTAAAAGAGTAGGATATTTGTGGAACTAAATTGAACAGTTTGTGTGTGTGTTGGAGAGAGAGAGTATGTGAGTGTGAGTGTGAGTGTGAGGGTGAGTGTGAGAGAGTGTGTGTGTGTGTGAGAGAGTGTGTGTGTGTGAGAGAGAGAGAGAGAGTATGTGTGTGTGTGTGAGAGAGAGAGACAATGTGTGTGTGTGTGTGTGTGTGTGAGAGAGTATGTGTGTGTGTGTGTGTGTGTGTGTGTGTGTGTGTGTGAGAGAGTATGTGTGTGTGTGTGTGTGTGTGAGAGAGAGAGACAATGTGTGTGTGTGTGTGTGTGTGTGTGTGTGAGAGAGAGACTATGTGTGTATGCAGTGGCGGATTTAGGCATAGGTGACATGGGCATCTTGCCGGGGGCGGCATGGGGCGCCCACACAAAATAATAATAATAATAAAATAATACTATTCTGAATGGTGACATTTGCTCGATCGGTTTTCTATCACTCATTTGCTCGTTACATCAATGATATCATGTCACCATTCAGAATAGTATGGGACTGTGGGTCTGTGGGTCAATTAACCTTGTCGGAGTTGGAGCCCTGATTCTAGTTTGTGAGCCAGGTAGGCTACTGCCTGGGAAGGTCTCCCACTCAGAAGTACAAGATGGAAGGGGGCGAGGTAGGTTGACCTCAGGTCTCCCCACTGGAAGCTAGAGGTAGGGGGGCGTGGGTAGGTTGACCTCAGGTCTCCCCACTGGAAGCTAGAGGTAGGAGGGCGTGGGTAGGTTGACCTCAGGTCTCCCCACTGGAAGCCAGAGGTAGGGGGGCGGGGGTAGGTGGACCTCAGGTCTCCCCACTGGAAGCTAGAGGTAGGGGGGCGGTGGTAGGTTGACCTCAGGTCTCCCCACTGGAAGCTAGAGGTAGGGGGGCGTGGGTAGGTTGACCTCAGGTCTCCCCACTGGAAGCCAGAGGTAGGGGGGCGGGGAATCTATCAAATAGCGCACCTCTAACTTTGTACAGTACTAATGTAATTAGTAATGCAATTAGTTCTGGAATTTAGTTTGTGTTTCTTGTTTGAAGTGCAACAGTGTAATAATCAGGTTCTCTTCTTTATAAGTGTGTTATTCTATTTGTGTGATATAGGATTTGTGCAGTTTAGTTTTATTTGTGTGTTTTTTGTTAGCAATAGGGTAACAGTGTAATAATTAAATTCTCTTTTTATTTGTATATATATACTACAATTTGTTTCTATTTGTCTTTGTTACTTCTTTTTGATATTTATGAGTCTTATTTTAGTATTTTTATATTTATATAGTTTTACATGTTATAATTATTTATTTATTATTTATTTAGTGCAGAATTATGCTTTTTTTGGGGGGGTGGGGGGGGTGCGCTGAAGGGAAGGTTCGCCCAAGGAGCCATACAAGCTAGAACCGTGTGTGCGCATGCTTGCATATGTGTCTGTTTCAGCCTTGAAGCTCTGTGATGTCCCAGACGAAGTTGAGAGACAGGTCCTTCATCCTCTCCTGATAGACTTGGTCAAAGCGTTCACTCTGGGCCACCGTCAACGAGTTCTTCCAGTCTCCTATGGTACCTGAGAGAGAGAGAGATTGTTTTATTAATTATTTTTATTTAACCTTTATTTAACTAGGCAAGTCAGTTAAGAACAAATTCTTATTTACAGTCACGGCCTAAGAACAGTGGGTTCTGCCTTGTTCAGGGGCAGAACGACAGATGTTTACCTTGTCAGCTTGGGGATTCGATCTAGCAACCTGTCGGTTACTGTCCTAACGTGCTAACCTCTAGGCTACCTGCCGATAAAGCTATGCTATAGATAAAGCTATGCTATAGATAAAGCTATGCTATAGATACAGCTATGCTATAGATACAGCTATGCTATAGATAACGCTATGCTATAGATAACGCTATGCTATAGATAACGCTATGCTATAGATAACGCTATGCTATAGATAACGCTATAGATAAAGCTATGCTATAGATAAAGCTATGCTATAGATGCTATAGATAAAGCTATGCTATAGATAAAGCTATGCTTGATGTATTTCAGATACATTGAAACTGGAAGGGGGTCTAGGGGGCTCACTTTCTGACTGGAAGTTCTATAAACCTCTTTAAATACACCCCCTCTCGTTTCTGCCCCCACGATACCCATACAAACCTATACTCATGTTTTTCATGTATCAATTTCAACAATAAAGCCTCTAAACATTTCTTATTTTCCTCACCTTTGCGTAGGAACTTCCCCTTGTTCTTGTCTTTGACGTTGTCAAGCAAGAACTCATAGTTGGCCTTGTCATCTTTCTTCATGTTATTGAAGGTGACTTTCTCCACTATGCTGTCTATAGCTGCATCAGACAGGCTCTTCCCGACAAACTCAGCCAGACGCACTACCACCGATCTCAGGTCCTGTTGTAGCAGGACACATGGAATAAAACCAATATGGCATGTAAATGAACAGAAATATAAACCATTTGTAGTGATGGTCCCATGTTTCATCAGCTGAAATAAAAAAATCCCAGAAATCTTCCATACGCACAAAAAGCTTATTTCTCTCAAATTTTGTGCATACATTTGTTTACATCCCTGTTAGTGAGCATTTATCGTTTGCCAAGATAATCCGTCCACCTGACAGGTGTGGCATTTTATAAAGCTGATTAAACAGCATGATCATTACACAGGATCACCTTGTGCTGGGGACAATAAAAGGCCACTTTAAAATATGCAGTTTCGTCACACAACGCAATGCCATAGATGTCTCAAGCGTTGAGTGAGCCTACAATTGACATGGTGACTGCAGGAATGTTCACCAGAGCTGTTTCCAGATAATTTAATGTTCATTTCTCTGCAATAAGCTGCCTCCAACGTCATTTTCGAGAATTTGGCAGTACTTCCAACTGGCCTCACAACCGCAGACCACGTGTAAACACACCAGCCCAGGATCTCTACATCTGGGATCGTTTGAGGGGGGGTACTGAGGAGTATTTCTGTCTGTAATAAATCCATTTTGTGGGGAAAAACTCATTCTGATTGGTGCCCCAGTGGGTGGGCCTTGCTGCCAAGTGGGTGGGCCCATGCCCTCCAAGGCTCCACCCCTGCCCAGTCATGTGAAATCCATAGATTATGGCCTAATACATTTATTTAAATTGACTAATTTCCTTACAATTGACTGATTTCCTGTAACTCAGTAAGATTTTTGAAATTGGTGCATGTTTATGTTTATATGTTTATATTTTTGTTCAGTATATTTGTGATGTGAAAAAAAATAAAAAATAAATAGGATTATTATGCCAGTACCCAGATACTGGCAATTAGCCAAGTGGGTTGGAGCATTGGGCCAGTAACTGAGGGTACTGGATCGAATCCCTGAGCCGACAAGGTAAAAATCTGTTGTTCCGGCCCTGGGCAAGGCAGTTAACCCCAACAACAATTGCTCCCCGGGTGCCGAAGACATGGATATCGATTTCTAGTTTCCAGGTTACCCTGATTATTACTTATTGGATTCACCTGTGTTTAATGACCTTCTCTTTTCACCTGGTTGCCTTGTTATTTAGGTTCCTCAGGTGGCCTGTATCTTTGCTTAGGTCTCATGTTTTATTAGTGTGCTCTTGTGCGGTCGCCTTGTTTCTGTTAAGACTCAATGTAAACGTTCTGGATTTACCCTGACCTCTGCTTGCTGTGTTTCTCTGCTCCTGGGTTCGAGCTCGTACGAGCATTATTGTTAAACTAAGTAGGTATCCCCCTTTCCCATATACACTGCAGATGTTATAGCAGTCAAGTTTATTTCAGCTGGATGTCTCAGGTTGATTTAAAATCACCTAAATACTCAGAATACTACATCTGTTGCACGACTTGTTGCAGTAGTAACAGCTGCATCATTGATGTAGGCTACTGCATCTTATAACAGGTCAGCGCAGTGGTGTAGGTATTCATGTGGTACATATGGCGTTAATCAGGGTAAATGTCATGTTACCTTGATCATCTCTTCATAGCTGAGGAACATGATGTTGTATCTGTCCTGGTGGTTGTACCATCCTCTGACATGGTCGAACCAGCAGCCACCAAGCACTGAAGAGACGGGTTCACATAGGACAGCAGACAGTAAGTGTTAGTCAGTGTGTTAGTTGTTAATTAGCTTACGGTTGTGTATGATACTGTGTTACGCTGATGAAGCCAATTTGGCCAAAGAAGTGCCATGTGATGGAGGGAGGGTGATTAGTGGCACTCACTCCATCCACAGAAGAACTTGTCCAGCATCTCGTCATAGTGTTCTGAACTGTCCAGATGCTTCATGAACTTAGAGAAGTGGAAGTAGGACACCATGATGTCTTTAGGGTTCCTGGTCACATAGATGACCTATGGAGGAGATAGGGGATATAGTAGCTCTTTCCTGCTGTCGAAGGACCAAAAGCGCCCTTTAGTGGCCTCATGGGTGGAATATTATTCATATTTTTCATCATTTCATAATTAAACATTTTTTTTTAAATAAAAAAATCTGGTGTTTTTACGTCAAATCGTTTTGTTATATTTCAGTCTTCTGTGATGTATATCAAGTGTAATATTGGGATGCAAACTCAAAATGTAATACATTTCAACTCTATATCTGACATGGTACAGGTGTCCTCTTTTTTAAGCCCATAACCATGTGTGTGAGGTGTATACTTTTGTTTCAAAGTAGATTTGTTTGACTACCAAGACACACTCTGTGTGACCCTGATTTAGTCCACTGCAGTAAAAGGTTAACAGTGTGTAGTGTGCATGGAGAGACAGGGTGATATAGAGTTAACAGTGTATATTGAGGAGAAAGGGGTGATAGAGTTGACAGGGGTGATATATGGTTAACAGCGTGCAGTGTGTATGGAGGAGACAGGGTGATATAGGGTTAACAGTGTGTAGTGTGTATGGAGAGAGGGTGATATATAGTTAACAGTGTGTAGTGTGTATGGAGAGACAGGGTGATATATGGTTAACAGTGTGTAGTGTGTATGGAGAGACAGGGTGATATAGGGTTAACAGTGTGTAGTGTGTATGGAGGAGACAGGGGTGATATATGGTTAACAGTGTGTAGTGTGTATGGAGGAGAAAGCGGTGATATAGTTAACAATGTGTATGGAGAGACAGGGGTGATATAGGATTAACAGTGTGTATGGAGAGACAGGAGTGAAATATAATTAACAATGTGTAGTGTGTATGGAGGAGAAAGCAGTGATATAGTTAACAATGTGTAGTGTGTATGGAGCGACAGGGTGATATAGGGTTAACAGTGTGTAGTGTGTATGGAGCGACAGGGTGATATAGGGTTAATAGTGTGTATGGAGAGACAGGGTGATATAGGGTTAACAGTGTGTAGTGTGTATGGAGAGACAGGGTGATATAGGGTTAACAGTGTGTAGTGTGTATGGAGAGACAGGGTGATATAGGGTTAATAGTGTGTATGGAGAGACAGGGTGATGTAGGGTTAACAGTGTGTAGTGTGTATGGAGAGACAGGGTGATATAGGGTTAACAGTGTGTAGTGTGTATGGAGAGACAGGGTGATATAGGGTTAACAGTGTGTAGTGTGTATGGAGAGACAGGGTGATATAGGGTTAACAGTGTGTAGTGTGTATGGAGAGACAGGGTGATATAGGGTTAACAGTGTGTAGTGTGTATGGAGAGACAGGGTGATATAGGGTTAACAGTGTGTAGTGTGTATGGAGAGACAGGGTGATATAGGGTTAACAGTGTGTAGTGTGTATGGAGAGACAGGGTGATATAGGGTTAACAGTGTGTAGTGTGTATGAAGGAGATAGGGGTGATATAGGGTTAACAGTGTGTAGTGTGTATGAAGGAGATAGGGGTGATATAGGGTTAACAGTGTGTAGTGTGTATGAAGGAGATAGGGGTGATATAGGGTTAACAGTGTGTATGGAGAGACAGGGTGATATAGGGTTAACAGTTGTGAGAGCAAAATTGCAAGATGTTGTTATAATGCTGTAATTGCATCAAATGGTTGCTTTATGAAACAGAATAGAGGGTTCTTATAACTCTATAGTGTCTCTGTGAACTGAAAGTGGGCCTCTGGGAGATTTAACACTGACAGGAGATGTGCAATGTCTTTGGTTGATACCGCATTCCAGAGCATGATTTAATGTTTCTGTACTGGGGTACCAGGGGGAGATGGCTCCAGTATGGAGTTGGGTGCAGACCCTGGTCTCTACACAGTGAGTACAGTTTTTACAATTTTAATTATAAGTGTCTTTCATACAAATCTTAACCTTGTGACCCATTCCATACATCTTTTGTTTGTCATGTAGACTGGAGGATGGACTTTGCTATAAAATGCTGTGGCTCAAACCAGCTGGTTGAGTTCAGTGATCACCTCCAGGGTTGATTACTGACCAGCTCCATTACTGCACTAATTAAATAATACAGTTTGATTGTTTTGAAGAAATCTAAAAGTTTCTCCTTTTGATTACAATGATTCCACCACACAGTGTGTATGGAGAGAGAGGGGTGATATAGGGTTAGCAGTGTGTATGGAGAGACAGGGTGATATAGGGTTAACAGTGTGTATGGAGAGACATTAGTGATATAGGGTTAACAGTGTGTATGGAGAGACAGTAGTGATATAGGGTTACCAGTGTGTATGGAGAGACAGTAGTGATATAGGGTTAGCAGTGTGTATGGAGAGACATTAGTGATATAGGGTTAACAGTGTGTATGGAGAGACAGGGGTGATATAGGGTTAACAGTGTGTATGGAGATACAGGGTGATATAGGGTTAACAGTGTGTATGGAGGAGACAGTAGTGATATAGGGTTAACAGTGTGTATGGAAGAAACAGGGGTGATATAGGGTTAACAGTGTGTATAGAGAGACAGGGTGATATAGGGTTAACAGTGTGTATGGAGGAGACAGGGGTGATATAGAGTTAACAGTGTGTATGGAGAGACAGGGTGATATAGGGTTAACAGTGTGTATGGAGAGACAGGGTGATATAGGGTTAGCAGTGTGTATGGAGAGACAGGGTGATATAGGGTTAACGGTGTGTATGGAGAGACAGAGTGATATAGGGTTAACAGTGTGTATGGAGGAGACAGGGGTGATATAGAGTTAACAGTGTGTATGGAGAGACAGGGTGATATAGGGTTAACAGTGTGTATGGAGAGACAGGGTGATATAGGGTTAGCAGTGTGTATGGAGAGACAGGGTGATATAGGGTTAACAGTGTGTATGGAGAGACAGTAGTGATATAGGGTTAACAGTGTGTATGGAGAGACAGGGGTGATATAGGATTAACAGTATGTATGGAGATACAGGGTGATATAGGGTTAACAGTGTTTATGGAGGAGACAGGGTGATATAGGGTTAACATTGTGTATGGAGAAGACAGGGGTGATATAGGGTTAACAGTGTGTATGGAGAGAGAGGGGTGATATAGCGTTAACAGTGTGTATGGAGAGACAGCAGGGTGATATAGGGTTAACAGTGTGTATGGAGGAGGCAGGGGTGATGTAGGGTTAACAGTGTGTATGGAGAGACAGGGTGATATAGGGTTAGCAGTGTGTAGTGTGTATGAAGGAGATAGGGGTGATATAGGAATAACAGTGTGTATGGAGAGACAGTAGTGATATAGGGTTAACAGTGTATATGGAGAGACAGGGTGATATAGGGTTAACAGTGTGTAGTGTGTATGAAGGAGATAGGGGTGATATAGGAATAACAGTGTGTAGTGTGTATGAAGGAGATAGGGGTGATATAGGGTTAACAGTGTAGTGTGTTAAGAGAGTGCCTGCAGATGTTTGTACATTGTAAGTATGTGTATTTCTCTAGATTTCCCCCTCACTGCTGTGCCTGTCTGACTGAAGGCATAGTACTGTATGTGTAACCATCTAACCCCACTCACTGCCATCTAATCCCACTCACTACCATCTAACCCCACCCACTACCATCTAACCCCACCCACTACCATCTAACGTCACTCAGTACCATCTAACCCCACTCACTACCATCTAACCCCACCCACTACCATCTAACCCCACTCACTACCATCTAACCCCACCCACTACCATCTAACCCCACTCACTACCATCTAACCCCACTCACTACCATCTAACCCCACACACTACCATCTAACCCCACACACTACCATCTAACCCCACACACTACCATCTAACCCCACTCACGACCATCTAACCCCCACTCACTACCATCTAACCCCACACACTACCCTCTTAGCCCACACACTACCATCTAACCCCACTCACTGCCATCTAACCCCACCCACTACCATCTAACCCCACTCACTGCCATCTAACCCCACTCACTGCCATCTAACCCCACTCACTACCATCTAACCCCACTCACTACCATCTAACCCCACTCACTACCATCTAACCCCACTCAGTACCATCTGACCCCACTCACTACCGTCTAACCCCACTCACTACCATCTAACCCCACTCACTACCGTCTAACCCCTCACTACCACCTAACCCCACTCACTACCACCTAACCCCACTCACTACCACTCACTACCACTCACTACCACTCACTACCATCTAACCCCACTCACTACCATCTAACCCCACTCACTACCATCTAACCCCACTCACTACCGTCTGACCCCACTCACTACCGTCTAACCCCACTCACTACCATCTAACCCCACTCACTACCGTCTAACCCCACTCACTACCGTCTAACCCCACTCACTACCACCTAACCCCACTCACTATCACCTAACCCCACTCACTACCACTCACTACCATCTAACCCCACTCACTACCATCTAACCCCACTCACTACCATCTAACCCCACTCACTACCACTCACTACCATCTAACCCCACTCACTACCACCTAACCCCACTCACTACCACCTAACCCCACTCACTACCACCTAACCCCACTCACTACCACTCACTACCACTCACTACCATCTAACCCCACGCACTGCCATCTTACCCCACTCACTACCATCTAACCCCACTCACTACCATCTAACCCCACTCACTACCATTTAAACCCATTCACTGAAGGCATAATGCTGTATGTGTAACCATCTAACCCCACTCACTACCATCTAACCCCACTCACTACCATCTAACCCCACTCACTACCATCTAACCCCACTCACTACCATCTAACCCCACTCACTACCATCTAACCCCACTCACTACCATCTAACCCCACTCACTACCATCTAACCCCACTCACTACCATCTAACCCCACTCACTACCATCTAACCCCACTCACTACCATCTAACCCCACTCACTACCATTTAAACCCACTCACTATCATTTAAACCCACTCACTACCATCTAACCCCACTCACTACCATCTAACCCCACTCACTATCATTTAAACCCACTCACTGAAGGCATAATGCTGTATGTGTAACCATCTAACCCCACTCACTACCATCTAACCCCACTCACTTTGGCCTTCTTCTTCTGCAGGCCCTTGGGCATAAGATGCTGGTGTAGATGGGAGCAGAAGAGGCGTGGAGAGGGCCTCTGGGTGTAGGTCTTCCCCTTCTCCAGGATCTCCAGCCATGGCATCCTCACAAAGGTGATCTGGTTAGCCTCCTCTGGGAAATCATCCTCAAACATCAGGGTGATGATACGCTGGGTCCATACTGTACCTGGGAGAGGAGGGGGAGGGAGAGGGAGAGAGAGAGCAAGAGAGTGAGAGAGAAAGGTGGCAGTGAAGGTGAATATAGTTTGTCCCCCAAAAAATAAAGAGAGGGAGAAAAGAATCCCAGGTTCTGTCAATAAGGCTGCTGTCCAAGGTACCATCCCTTTGTCCAATACTACACTGACCTTACAGGTAACACAGATAACTAGGCTATATACTGTAGCCATGTACAGTATATTATAGTTAAGATAATGTGGCATATTTATTTTCTATGTAACTTAAGAACATATTATTATTTACAATGACAGCTTAGGAACAGCGTGTTAACTGCCTTGTTCAGGGGCAGAACAACAGAGTTTTACCTTGTCAGCT
Source organism: Salvelinus fontinalis (assembly GCF_029448725.1). Classification (NCBI taxonomy): domain Eukaryota; kingdom Metazoa; phylum Chordata; class Actinopteri; order Salmoniformes; family Salmonidae; genus Salvelinus; species Salvelinus fontinalis. Next base: position 82,627 of record NW_026600674.1, on the reverse strand, counting down.
CGGGGATTCGATCTAGCAACCTTCCGGTGACTGGCCCAGCGCTCTAACCACTAGGCTACCTGCTGGCCAATATACCACGGCTAAGGACTGTTCTTAGGCACAATGCAATACTTAGCCGTGGTATATTGGCCATAAATCACAAACCCCTGAGATGCATTATTGCTATTATAAACTGGTTACCAATGTTATTATAAAAATACATGTTTTGTCATATTGTCTGATATACCACGGCTGTCAGCCAATCAGCATTCAGGGCTGGAATCAACCAGTTTATAATTAGGTTATCAGACCAATAACTAGACAGGTACATTGCTACTCTCAAGAGCTATGTGGCCTAAGGGCAAGAACTGTACATTATAATCACAACAGGTTATAGCACAGATCAATATAGTCCATATATCTCTTAAGAGTAGTCATAGTTCAGACAGGAAACGCCACGTATTTGTTGAACCATTTAGTAGATAGGTTACAGGACATGCAGTAAGTTGTCTTGGCGTTAGGCTCTCCTCCTTCAGGTTAGCTCACCGCCAGGGCATGCATCATGTTAAGATGATAATAAATACAGGCAGTGAGCAAGGTACGCTCTACCAATCCCCCTGCAGGAAGGAAACCCAGAACCTAACAGGTGGTGCCTGGGGTGGTGGGCGGTGCTAGCAAATGCTATCCAGCACCCAACAGCAGTAGAGGCAGCAGAGCATGAGTGAGTAAAACTAATCAGCCAAGTAGACTGCCATATTAAGGTAGGAAGTGTTTGTAGAATATGATTGATGCGACGTCGCTGATGCACCGCTGAAGCCAGTACAAGGGTTCCCTGTATGAAGCCAATACAAGGGTTCCCTGTATGAAGCCAATACAAAGGTTCCCTGTATGAAGCCAATACAAGGGTTCCCTGTATAAAGCCAATACAAGGGTTCCCTGTATGAAGCCAATACAAGGGTTCCCTGTATGAAGCCAATACAAGGGTTCCCTGTATGAAGCCAATACAAGGGTTCCCTGTATGAAGCCAATACAAGGGTTCCCTGTATGAAGCCAATACAAGGGTTCCCTGTATGAAGCCAATACAAGGGTTCCCTGTATGAAGCCAATACAAGGGTTCCCTGTATGAACCAGCGCTGCACTTGATTATACAGTGTTCCTGCTATTCCCTGTGGCTCAGAGGTAACCTCTTGTTCATAACTCAAACCTCAGATGCCATGCTGGAGGAACATATGGGCTCCTCAATCCTTCAGAGTGTGAGAGCAGACCTGCTGGTCTAAAGACAATGGGCAATATAGAGCTGAGAGAGAGGAAGAGAGAGAGGAAGAGAGAGAGAGGAAGAGAGAGAGAGGAAGAGAGAGAGAGGAGAGAGAGAGAGAGAGAGAGAGAGAGAGAGAGAGAGAGAGAGAGGAGAGAGAGAGAGAGAGAGAGAGAGAGAGAGAGAGAGAGAGAGAGAGAGAGAGAGAGAGAGAGAGAGAGAGAGAGAGAGAGAGAGAGAGAGAGAGAGAGAGAGAGAGAGAGAGAGAGAGAGAGATGTTGTCAAAGCAAGGCAAACTTTAACCAATATGTTTGAGATGAAATAGCCTACCACAAATAGTTATATTATTATAATTTTTGTTGTATGTATTAAGGATCCCCATTAGCTGCTGTCTTGGCAGCAGCTACTCTACCAGGGGTCCAAACAAGATTAAGGCATTTAGATCCCAATTTAAAACAAATAAAACTACATAATACAAGAAAAACATTATTACACCACTACTCTACCACTACATATCTACACTGCAACATTTATAATACCACAATATATCCACATCACAATGTACTTGTGTGTAGAGTGTGTGTTAGCTAGTGTGTGCCTTTGTGTGTGTTTCTTCACATTTTGCATTGTCCCATAAGGTGTAGTTCATGTATTTATGGCTCTATGTAGTACTGTGCCTTTCCCAGAGTCTGTTCTGGACTTGGAGACTGTGAAGAGACCCCTGGTGGCATGTCTTGTGGGGAATGCCCGACTCTACCTGGATCATGTTGGAGAGGCTTCCATTAAAGAACACCCTCTCTGTTCTGTTAGACAGGTAACTCTCGAACCACTATAAAGCAGGGGATGTAAAGCCATAACACATGTTTTTCAGCAGCCGACTATGATTGATCATGTCAAAAGCTGCACTGAAGTCAATCAAAACAGCTCCCACAATCTTCTTATTGTCAATTTCTTTCAGCCAATCATCATTTGTGTAAGTGCCATATATCTTCCCTATCAGAATGCTGAAAGTCAGCTGTTAATGTGTTTACTACGAACGTTGGCTTATTCATGCTTTAATTACAAACTACTCAATTTGTCATAGATGTTCAAGCACCAGTCATGTTTATTATACCTCTGTAGCTACTGTCAGTGTGAAAGTAATACTTTTCAATCATTTACTTACCTGATTTGGGGAAAGTGACAAGGAAAACATCACTGTCCTTGATCTCAAAGTGTTCCAAGCTGTCGATATATTCCGTGGTTAATTCCTGCGTGTCAGCCACGGGAAACACCTGGCCTTTATACGTAAACAACTTCTCACCGAGACGCTTATACTCTTGTTGAGCCATTTAACAAACAAAAAAAACGGTAACAGAAAACGGTTGATAAGGGGAAAAACAGCTGAAACGAATTGTGGTCAATAGGAAAAGGAGAGTGAGGGAAGGTGACTGAGGACGTTTTCTAAGAATTAGATTAGATTTTATAAGTGAAGTCACGTAAACCGTGTCAAGTTTTAGTTTACGGGTTAATGAGAGTAGGCTTCTTCAGTTAACCTTTGTACAGTTGCATTGTCCTGTTGTAACTCTACGGTTGTCACGACTTCCGCCGAAGCGGTCGACGTCACCGGCCTTCTAGCCATCGCCGATTCACTTTTCACTTTTCATTTTCCATTTGTTTTGTCTTTGTTTTGCACACCTGGTTTCAATTCCCCAATTACATGTTCATTATTTAACCCTCTGTTTTCCCCATGTTTTTTGTGCGTGATTGATTTATTGTAAGTCCGGTCCGATGTTTCTGGGCTTGGTATTACTTCATGTATTTGGACATTTTGAGTAAAGTTACTTCTATTACTCATCTCTGCTGTCCTGCGCCTGACTCCTATGCACCAGCTACACCCAGATCCTTAAACAATCACGCACAGGCCTCACTTTTATTGTTTACAAAGATAATACATTCACTGATCGTATCTCTCTTGTAAAACACTTTTTAAATTAAGCTTGTCTGGTCTGCCTTTTTATGTAAGGGGGTTGAATGAAAAAATAAATAGCAGCCTGTTTGCCCAAATAGGCTTGTCATTTTGTAGCTGTTGCTGGTTGAGCAATAGACTACATGTATTATGTAATTGTGGCTATGACCTTTTGAACTTCCAGTGGACATGGGAATTCTAAACCTCGAACAGAGTTGGCCAAGCACTGTCAATTATTCAAGTCATTCCACATCTCTCCTCTTTCAATTCACTTCTCATCAGGAATGGAGGGATGGAAGGATGGAAGGATGATGGGATGATTGTAGATCCATCCATTCATGTGGTTTTTGTCACTGTGGAGTGTTTTTCTAACTGGAGGGTTGATTGGTGATTGGCATGTTATTGGTTATTGATCTAAGAACCAGGTCATCAAGTGGACGTGTCAAAGACACCCCAGGGGATAGGCTGTCAACTAGCAGGATCGGTCAATTCGATTGGTTTAGGAACAGACATGCTCACACTAGATAAACATGTGTCTTGTACTGTATGTGTGTGAGTAAGTGTGTGTCTCATTTACAGTAGAAATAAGGACTGTATTGAGCCTTAGTGTATCTTGGTTCCGGAGAGTGCCTCGCAAAGCATTTTCTCTCTCTCTCTGGTCTCTCAAACAAACATGCACACACTCTCTTTCTCGCTGACTCTCTTTTTTTCTAAATTATTGTACTATACTGCCATCTTCTGTAAGATCTCAGAAAGACACAGAATTACAAATTAACTTGTCAATTACCATTAGGCAATTTAACTTGGATTATAATTAAATTCACGTGAACCAAGTGCTGTCAATTCAGATTACTGTAAGAGAAGAGACTTGTTATCAACACCCAGTCACTTATTAGTGTGTGTGTGTGTGTGTGTGTGTGTGTGTTACTGTCCACAGACAATCTCTTGGTGTTCTTAATGATGATATATGATGGGTAGCAGTGAAGAGGATGAAAAACAAGCCTTAATATAATTGACTTGCAGTCTGACCATGGGTGAAGGCCGGTACTTAATCATCTGAATGCTCCAGTGTCTAGAATAATGTGAACTTATTTTACCCCCAGCTATCAAGGAGCAGCTACTTTGAACTGAAAATCCACTGGACTCTAACCCAGTCATATAGGTCACCTGTTCAGGTACCCAGTCATATAGGTCACCTGTTCAGGTACCCAGTCATATAGGTCTCCTGTTCAGGTACCCAGTCATATAGGTCACCTGTTCAGGTACCCAGTCATATAGTTCAGGTATCCAGTCATATAGGTCACCTGTTCAGGTACCCAGTCATATAGGTCACCTGTTCAGGTACCCAGTCATATAGGTCACCTGTTCAGGTACCCAGTCATATAGGTCACATGTTCAGGTACCCAGTCATATAGGTTACCTGTTCAGGTATCCAGTCATATAGTTCAGGTATCCAGTCATATAGGTCACCTGTTCAGGTACCCAGTCATATAGGTCACCTGTTCAGGTACCCAGTCATATAGGTCACCTGTTCAGGTACCCAGTCATATAGGTCACCTGTTCAGGTACCCAGTCATATAGTTCAGGTGTCCAGTCATATAGGTCACCTGTTCAGGTACCCAGTCATATAGGTCACCTGTTCAGGTATCCAGTCATATAGGTCACCTGTTCAGGTACCCAGTCATATAGGTCACCTGTTCAGGTACCCAGTCATATAGGTCACTTGTTCAGGTACCCAGTCATATAGGTCACCTGTTCAGGTACCCAGTCATATAGGTCACTTGTTCAGGTACCCAGTCATATAGGTCACTTGTTCAGGTACCCAGTAATATAGGTCACCTGTTCAGGTACCCAGTCATATAGGTCACTTGTTCAGGTACCCAGTCATATAGTTCAAGTATCCAGTCATATAGGTCACTTGTTCAGGTACCCAGTCATATAGTTCAGGTATCCAGTCATATAGGTCACCTGTTCAGGTACCCAGTCATATAGTTCAGGTACCCAGTCATATAGGTCACCTGTTCAGGTACCCAGTCATATAGGTCACTTGTTCAGGTACCCAGTCATATAGTTCAGGTATCCAGTCATATAGGTCACTTGTTCAGGTACCCAGTCATATAGGTCACCTGTTCAGGTACCCAGTCATATAGGTCACCTGTTCAGGTACCCAGTCATATAGTTCAGGTATCCAGTCATATAGGTCACCTGTTCAGGTACCCAGTCATATAGGTCACCTGTTCAGGTACCCAGTCATATAGGTCACCTGTTCAGGTACCCAGTCATATAGGTCACCTGTTCAGGTACCCAGTCATATAGGTTACCTGTTCAGGTATCCAGTCATATAGTTCAGGTATCCAGTCATATAGGTCACCTGTTCAGGTACCCAGTCATATAGGTCACCTGTTCAGGTACCCAGTCATATAGGTCACCTGTTCAGGTACCCAGTCATATAGGTCACCTGTTCAGGTACCCAGTCATATAGTTCAGGTATCCAGTCATATAGGTCACCTGTTCAGGTATCCAGTCATATAGGTCACCTGTTCAGGTATCCAGTCATATAGGTCACCTGTTCAGGTACCCAGTCATATAGGTCACCTGTTCAGGTACCCAGTCATATAGTTCAGGTATCCAGTCATATAGGTCACTTGTTCAGGTACCCAGTCATATAGTTCAGGTATCCAGTCATATAGGTCACCTGTTCAGGTACCCAGTCATATAGTTCAGGTACCCAGTCATATAGGTCACCTGTTCAGGTACCCAGTCATATAGGTCACTTGTTCAGGCATGTGGTCTTACCTTAATGTAATGTGATACACACACCTACATACACACATAACGTTGGAGGATCATGTGACGGACAAGATAGTGTGTGTGTGTGTGTGTGTGTGTGTGTGTGTGTGTGTGTGTGTGTGTGTGTGTGTGTGTGTGTGTGTGTGTGTGTGTGTGTGTGTGCGTTCAGGTGGAGGGTTGGAGGTGAAGAGGTGGATTGTCAGGTACTTAAGATTTGACCTAACCCCCCTCTCGCTTAGCTCTCTCTTTCACTCTATCTACCCTCTAAGTACCCCCCTGCTGAATGGTTCCCTCCATGCTACAGTGGCTTAGCGCTCGACTTCAGCCCAGCCTCATTGCTCTGTATTCAGGGTCAGATGACCATGTCTCCCTTGAGTGATGGAGGTATTTGATGGCACCTACTAGCCCCGAAGGTGCACTGCACTTAAACAAGAAATTAAGCTTTTCGTTATTTGAATGGTTGTGTAAATAATCAGTTAATTTGTGCAGATCTTTGAATTGCCTGGCTTGACCTAAATGGCTATATAGGATGGGAGTCCATCCATAGCTTAGTCTTATACATTTACACATTGCTGTAAATTGGCGTCATGGGTATCAGACCATTTGTAGTGTATGGGATGTGGATGTGACTCTGTAGCCTACAGTGCAGTAAGTGCATTGTCTAATTCATATAAATGACATATTTGCCAAATTTTAAAGAGTGTATAAAGAGTTCTTTATTCATTTCTATGGTAAAGGACTTGTAGGATAAACCTCTTTTATGTATCTCCAATAAAAAGCCACACTTGAACACAGTCCGTCTGCATCCCAAATGGCACCCTATTCTCTATTTAGTGCACTACTTTTTACCAGGGGTCCTATAGGTAATAGGGTGCCATTTGGGATGCATCCTTGGTCCTCTGTATAGATTGGGGCCGAGATACAAAGCCCTGCTAAAAGGCTCCCTTGACTCTCTGGGTCTTTGTTCAAAGTGGCCTTAAAAGGGCCTTTTCAGCTAGGCCGTAAACCGATCCTGGGCCTTGCCTAGCTGGGGTGTGCCCAGGACGTCTAGGGTTTACCTGGGGGACCGAGCGAGTGGCTGTGGGATTGGGTGGAGGGGAGGGGATGGAGGAGAAAGAGAGAGAGAGAGAGAAAGGAAGGCAGCTGGTCAGTAGGAGTGAAGCGAGGGATGGATGGTAAGAAGAGAAGGCTGAGAAAAGACAAAAAACAAAGGTGCGGATGAGGGTTGCACGGTTGTCCCCTCTTGTTGATTCTCTGGTGAATTAATTGTATCAGCCTCTTTCTCTTTCATTTATCCACCTTTCTTTCTCTCTTTTATCAAACGCTGTCCCTGAAAGGGAACGATAGCCTATATACTGTATGCAAAGACAAGAACGAGCCTAAAGTAGTGTGATGCTTACTGGGATACAGACAGTGTTGTGTGAATACTCTACAAGCAAAAATATTGCATACAAGACTGTAAAACTGAATATTAGCCTAAAGCGGAATCTGATTTGGAGCCAAAGGTCCAGAGTTTTGCCTGGGGCAAGTCACAACTCCCCACCCTATGAACACTTCTGAGAACCCCCGCTTCTCTCCCACCGCAATTAGGACGAGCTTGATCTGCGACAGGCCTTTTCTGATTGATGTTGGCCCATACAGTGATTAGGCCCTACTGCATGCCATAATTAAGGCTCTAATTGGCAACGCTTGGGGAACACGATGTGGGCAATGGGCATGCATGATGATTGATAATTCATAAAATCCATCTCTGGTGTGATGACATTCATTAACCTCTACTAGCCTATGTGCTCCTCTCTCTGCATAAATGAACCCCTCTAGCCTCTGTCAAGTCCTTATCAGTCTCGACTATTCATTTAGTCATACTTCAGATCAAGCCCCTGCACGCTATGCAGTTGTCTTGCAGCTTCCTTCCCCCACATCTACAGATGAAGGCTCCATCACAAATAGAATCCTTTCCCCTACATGGTGCACTACATTTGCTCAGAGCCCAATGGCCCTGGCCAAAAATAGCGCACTAGGGAATAGGGTGCCATTTGGGAGGCGACGGGAGAATTATTTGGGCATTGCCAATAACAGTTAAGCTCCTAGTCATGTCAGAAATGGACAGAACCTGTTGAGGATTAACCCGTAAACAGTCTGGGCTTTTGTGCCACATGCAAGAACTCATCTCTGGTGAGAGATTCTCTCCCTGGAGAGAAAGAGAGTGAGAGAGAAAGGGAGAGAGAGGGAGATTAGATGGGTTTTTACAATGAATGTTCTCATTCAAAAAATAGCCCACCCTTTTTGCTTGTCTGACCGGTAGTGTCTCATCAGTTTTAAAAGCTGTCGGGAATTGTCTTTTCTATTTTACAATGTCGTTTTGGGGGGAATTCTTTAATATGGTGAGTCCTAGCCTATGGATGGAGGCTCTGGCAGATGTGCACTGACTAGTGGAAGTGTCACTAAAACGGTATTATTCATCAAACGTTATGTTATTTTCTGTTACAAATACAATGTTAAAATTGGTAACTGGATTAAAACAATAAAAACTTTAATAAATCGCAACGGGCTTTAAATTGTTCTCTCTACTGTTAATTTGTCATTCAAATTACGCACGGTGCCTTTACCGAAGGGAAGAGGAGGAGTGATTGCAGTGCTGAGTGAACGAATGACACACATCTCCTCCCTTCCGCTGGCGCTGAAACTCGAGAGAGAAGTGACAGGTAGGAAGACCGTTGTGTAGCTACCAGACCAGACAGACTCAGATAAACAAAAATGTCAAACTCATGAAAGAAAATGGTTCATAGTAAAGTCGACAGTTTGTGAGAGAGACAGTTATAAAAGTTTTGATGGGAAGTTGCCAGAGAAATGCATATTAGTTTGAGAATACACTTTACAACTTCGATGTGGATCATTTCATATTTAAGGTCACAATGAGTGGACAGCAAACTTTTTAAAACTTAAAATTGTCATAACAAAAAGGAATTTCTAGCACATATAAAATACGCGGGGCAGTGTCAGAACGATTTGTCAACGGAAGGCGCTTGTCATTGGAGGATGATCACTAAATTAGATCAGAATACATCACAGAAGGAAGTTGAGGATGTGTTCAACGGGTCGAGACATAATAATCCCCTAATCACAGACACTTTCTGTCCTCTTCAAATGAAATAGCCTACAATCTCAGTTCATCATGCACAGACGGAGGATGCTTCGGGCACTCCCTGTTTTTATATTCATGTTCTTCATCGTTTTAATCGTGGACTTTCAACTAAGGACGCGGAATCTCCACAAACTCAATTCTATTCACAATCCGTTCGGGGGAGACTTACTGCGCTCGATTCAAGAGGCGCCTCTCTCCCCGGCAAAGGAGCCACCAAAGCCGGCCAAGTTTCCTCGACAACCTGCCGCTGTCTCTACTATGAACCAGACTGTTGGTGGCTTACAAGCTGAGATACAGAGAAGGAGAGACAAGTTGAGGGCTTTGGAACAGAGAAGGGTTTTCGTCACTCCATCCCTGTTGAGGTTAACGGACATCTTCCTCGCGGTGAAGAGCACCGGGAGGTTCCACGGCACGCGCCTATCTCTTCTCCTCGAGACGTGGATCTCCAAGACCAAGGAGCACGTGAGTGTGGTTGATTGGTCCAGCACGTATTCGTCAAAGTTTAAAAAAAAATGTTACCTAATCTTATAGGGTACTTTGACGGGGGACCATTCAATTATCAAGTAACATTGAACTCATATCACTGTCTTTTTGCTTTATTGTAGGCCTAGTTTAGAGTCATTTTATTGCAATAACCCAGATATCACTGATTGGTGACATGGGATAACCAATAGCCTCAACAGTCCCCTTATTCACAGTTATTATATGGCAGGTGAACAGTGGTAACATGGGAATAGGTCTACAGTTATTACATCGTAGGTGCACAGTGGTAACATTGGAATAGGTCTACAGTTATTACATGGCAGGTGCACAGTGGTAACATGGGGATAGGTCTACAGTTATTACATGGTAGGTGCACAGTGGTAACATGGGAATAGGTCTACAGTTATTACATGGGAATAGGTCTACAGTTATTACATGGTAGGTGCACAGTGGTAACATGGGAATACGGCTACAGTTATTACATGAGAATAGGTCTACAGTTATTACATGGTAGGTGCACAGTGGTAACATGGGAATAGGTCTACAGTTATTACATGGTAGGTGCACAGTGGTAACATGGGAATAGGTCTACAGTTATTACATGGTAGGTGCACAGTGGTAACATGGGAATAGGTCTACAGTTATTACATGGTAGGTGCGCCGTGGTAACATGGAAATAGGTCTACAGTTATTACATGGGAATAGGTCTACAGTTATTACATGGTAGGTGCACAGTGGTAACATGGGAATAGGTCTACAGTTATTACATGGCAGGTGCACAGTGGTAACATGGGAATAGGTCTACAGTTATTACATGGCAGGTGCACAGTGGTAACATGGGAATAGGTCTACAGTTATTACATGGTAGGTGCACAGTGGTAACATGGGAATAGGTCTACAGTTATTACATGGCAGGTGAACAGTGGTAACATGGGAATAGGTCTACAGTTATTACATGGTAGGTGCACAGTGGTAACATGGGAATAGGTCTACAGTTATTACATGGTAGGTGCACAGTGGTAACATGGGAATAGGTCTACAGTTATTACATGGCAGGTGCACAGTGGTAACATGGGAATAGGTCTACAGTTATTACATGGCAGGTGCACAGTGGTAACATGGGAATAGGTCTACAGTTATTGCATGGTAGGTGCACAGTGGTAACATGGGAATAGGTCTACAGTTATTACATGGCAGGTGCACAGTGGTAACATGGGAATAGGTCTACAGATATTACATGGGAATAGGTCTACAGTTATTACATGGTAGGTGCACAGTGGTAACATGGGAATAGGTCTACAGTTATTACATGGTAGGTGCACCGTGGTAACATGGGAATAGGTCTACAGTTATTACATGGCAGGTGCACAGTGGTAACATGGGAATAGGTCTACAGTTATTACATGGTAGGTGCACAGTGGTAACATGGGAATAGGTCTACAGTTATTACATGGTAGGTGCACAGTGGTAACATGGGAATAGGTCTACAGTTGTTACATGAGAATAGGTCTACAGTTATTACATGGTAGGTGCACAGTGGTAACATGGGAATAGGTCTACAGTTATTACATGGTAGGTGCACAGTGGTAACATGGGAATAGGTCTACAGTTATTACATGGTAGGTGCACAGTGGTAACATGGGAATAGGTCTACAGTTATTACATGGTAGGTGCACAGTGGTAACATGGGAATAGGTCTACAGTTGTTACATGAGAATAGGTCTACAGTTATTACATGGTAGGTGCACAGTGGTAACATGGGAATAGGTCTACAGTTATTACATGGTAGGTGCACAGTGGTAACATGGGAATAGGTCTACAGTTATTACATGGTAGGTGCACAGTGGTAACATGGGAATAGGTCTACAGTTATTACATGAGAATAGGTCTACAGTTATTACATGGTAGGTGCACAGTGGTAACATGGGAATAGGTCTACAGTTATTACATGGTAGGGGCACAGTGGTAACATGGGAATAGGTCTACAGTTATTACATGGGAATAGGTCTACAGTTATTACATGGTAGGTGCACAGTGGTAACATGGGAATAGGTCTACAGTGGTAACATGGGAATAGGTCTACAGTTATTACATGGCAGGTGCACAGTGGTAACATGGGAATAGGTCTACAGTTATTACATGAGAATAGGTCTACAGTTATTACATGGTAGGTGCACAGTGGTAACATGGGAATAGGTCTACAGTTATTACATGGTAGGGGCACAGTGGTAACATGGGAATAGGTCTACAGTTATTACATGGGAATAGGTCTACAGTTATTACATGGTAGGTGCACAGTGGTAACATGGGAATAGGTCTACAGTGGTAACATGGGAATAGGTCTACAGTTATTACATGGTAGGTGCACAGTGGTAACATGGGAATAGGTCTACAGTTATTACATGGTAGGTGCACAGTGGTAACATGGGAATAGGTCTACAGTTATTACATGGTAGGTGCACAGTGGTAACATGGGAATAGGTCTACAGTTATTACATGGTAGGTGCACCGTGGTAACATGGGAATAGGTCTACAGTTATTACATGGCAGGTGCACAGTGGTAACATGGGAATAGGTCTACAGTTATTACATGGGAATAGGTCTACAGTTATTACATGGTAGGTGCACAGTGGTAACATGGGAATAGGTCTACAGTTATTACATGGGAATAGGTCTACAGTTATTACATGGTAGGTGCACAGTGGTAACATGGGAATAGGTCTACAGTTATTACATGGTAGGTGCACAGTGGTAACATGGGAATAGGTCTACAGTTATTACATGGTAGGTGCACAGTGGTAACATGGGGATAGGTCTACAGTTATTACATGGTAGGTGCACCGTGGTAACATGGGAATAGGTCTACAGTTATTACATGGTAGGTGCACCGTGGTAACATGGGAATAGGTCTACAGTTATTACATGGTAGGTGCACAGTGGTAACATGGGAATAGGTCTACAGTTATTACATGGTAGGTGCACAGTGGTAACATGGGAATAGGTCTACAGTTATTACATGGTAGGTGCACAGTGGTAACATGGGAATAGGTCTACAGTTATTACATGGTAGGTGCACAGTGGTAACATGGGAATAGGTCTACAGTTATTACATGGTAGGTGCACCGTGGTAACATGGGAATAGGTCTACAGTTATTACATGGTAGGTAACCTAACCTACACAGTGATTGTTCAGTTCTTAGGCCTAGAGGGACTGTTGATTGAGAAACACCTAATGTAGTCAGTATGGCCCAACTCAGCTGGTCCTCTTCCTGTTTTGAACAGTCATGTTCTTTACAGAACAAAGCAGCACTTCCTCCTTGGCTACTTTCTACACTGAGTCAACATGACTGGGGCTTTTGCCTCTCAGACTGTATCAGAGGTATAGTGAAGCATGTGTGAGGAGTAGTCTACTAGTCCCATTGATGTTGTGTTAGGTTTGGCTGTATAGTAGGGTTAGCAGATTACACACACACACGCACGCACGCACGCACGCACGCACGCACGCACGCACGCACGCACGCACGCACGCACGCACGCACGCACGCACACACACACACACACACACACACACACACACACACACACACACACACACACACACACACACACATGTATTAGGACATAACTCTTTTGGAAGACCCTATCTTCCTAGGTCCTATCTTGAAGTGGCTTGTCAAAGCGAAATCCTAACAAGCATTTAACAATGTCACACTTCTAGAAGAAGTGTTTGAGATGACTGTTGGAAGCTGTGTTTGTGCGAAATGACTGTTGGAAGCTGTGTTTGTGTGAAATGACTGCCAAGCAGATATACATGGGGTACTTTGTATTGTAAAAGTTGTAGAACACATACTTCATTGGCAGTTGGCACTTATCATTCCATGTTTGGTTCTCATAGACAATGATAGTGTTCCCAATACATGTTATCAAAGCATTGTTTCACCCTTGTACCTGTTTCTCAAAATACGAGGCACATTTGATACGTGCCTTTTCTCTGAAGAAGTATGTCAGCGATTTCTTCAGGTCATATAAAAGTCTTTACACTTTCTCGTCAGCTAGTGATTCAGATGGACAGACAGGGTGACTCGTGGTTTGGTCCTCAGCAGATATTAACTTTAATCTTAGTTTTAGAGAAGTGAAATCATCAGCTCTCTCTCTTTCACCCGTCTCTCTCTCTCTCTCTCTCCCGTCTCTCTCTCTCTCTCTCTCCCGTCTCTCTATGTTCAACTGAGAGTCAGAACGGAACCTCTGTAGAACCTCAGAGGAAATGTTTTCCATCCAACAGTGTAGTCATGGCTACTATCTACAGATGATGTGTATATAGTCTAATGTTGCTTATTTTCATTTCTTACAAGTGGAACGTTAACGCAAAGATTCTGGCTTTTTGTTTTTCTCGACCCTAACATACATGCACACACACACACACACACACAGTTCCATGTTCTCTTCATAGACTTCCTGTTCTCAGATCAGTTTCCGTTTCAGCATTGTTGCTCTGCGGCTGTGGCGTCACCCTGGCACAGACAGCAAACACACAGACACACACAGCATCCTGTAGTAGTGTTGTGTGTGTGTGTTGTTGTGTCAAAACAACACAAAACAAAAGATAAACCATGTACTCCTGTCCATACTCCATTAGAAGAGACAGATGATTTAAAGTCACAGTAGTGCACTGATACAGGACCCAGCTGCATTACACTCTATAGGAGAGAAATCTATCCAGCTATGTTTTACAGCATGAGTAAAAGAGACAGATTTATCCTCTCTCTCTCTCTCTCTCTCTCTCTCTCTCTCTCTCTCTCTCTCTCTCTCTCTCTCTCTCTCTCTCTTCTCTCTCTCTCTCTCTCTCTCTCTCTTCTCTCTCTTCTCTCTCTTCTCTCTCTCTCTCTCTCTCTCTCTTCTCTCTCTTCTCTCTCTCTCTCTCTCTCTCTCTCTCTCTCTCTCTCTCTCTCTCTCTCTCTCTCTCTCTCTCTCTCTCTCTCTCTCTCTCTCTCTCTCTCTCTCTCTCTCTCTCCCCCAGTCAACTCCCAATGTCTAGTTTACGAGCCACTGCCAGCCCCCACTCAGCCATCTTGGATCTTCAGCCTCTTTAGCCCAGGCAGAATGATAGGGGCCTAGTGGACATTATGGAGCCGTGGTGCTGGTGCAGTTACCTGAATTATGACTGCCAGGGAGGAAACTAATGACACAGGGCCTCTGGGTCCTGAGTCAAGCAGCGCCTCTTTTGGTTTCATCACCAGGGAATCGATCAGTGAATTACTCCTCCTTTGAACGAGTGATGGGATGGAGGGATGCGGAGGAGAAGAAAGAAAAATACCCACAGGGGGCTAGGGGCGGGGGGGGGGGGCTATACAATGGCTGAAGGGAAGATTTAGAGGTAGCTATACTCGATATGAGAGGTAGAGGGAGGCTGTACTGTTGTTTCAATGGAGATAGATAGAGTGCAGATCACATGGGTGTGTGTGTGTGTGTGTTGTAGTGGGAAGACAGGGCTCTATGATAGATACATGCAGTTCATCTAGTGCACTTAAGCTATTAAGGCGATCACTTAGGTTAATGTAAAGCCGTGGGTAGGCACACACACACGCACGCACGCACGCACGCGCGCACGCACGCACACACACACACACACACACAGAGAGAGAATGAGAGATAGGGAGAGAAGGAGAGAGATATAGACAGGAGGAGAGGAGCTGCTCTATTATATTACACACTGTGGTGAATTACACCCCGTAAAACACTGTTTTATCCACCCAGAGGCCGCTCTATTATATTACACACCGTGGTGAATTACACTCCGTAAAACGCTGTTTTATCCACCCAGAGGCTGCTCTATTATATTACACACCGTGGTGAATTACACCCCGTAAAACACTGTTTTATCCACCCAGAGGCTGCTCTATTATATTACACACCATGGTGAATTACACTCTGTAAAACACTGTTTTATCCACCCAGAGGCTGCTCTATTATATTACACACCGTGGTGAATTACACCCCGTAAAACACTGTTTTATCCACCCAGAGGCTGCTCTATTATATTACACACCGTGGTGAATTATACCTCGTAAAACACTGTTTTATCCACCCAGAGGCTGCTCTATTATATTACACACCGTGGTGAATTACACCCCGTAAAACACTGTTTTATCCACCCAGAGGCTGCTCTATTATATTACACACCGTGGTGGTGAATTACACCCCGTAAAACACTGTTTTATCCACCCAGAGGCCGCTCTATTATATTACACACCGTGGTGGTGAATTACACTCCGTAAAACACTGTTTTATCCACCCAGAGGCTGCTCTATTATATTACACACCGTGGTGAATTACACTCCGTAAAACACTGTTTTATCCACCCAGAGGCTGCTCTATTATATTACACACCGTGGTGAATTACACCCCGTAAAACGCTGTTTTATCCACCCAGAGGCTGCTCTATTATATTACACACCATGGTGAATTACACTCTGTAAAACACTGTTTTATCCACCCAGAGGCTGCTCTATTATATTACACACCGTGGTGAATTACACCCCGTAAAACACTGTTTTATCCACCCAGAGGCTGCTCTATTATATTACACACCGTGGTGAATTACACCTCGTAAAACACTATTTTATCCTCCCAGAGGCTGCTCTATTATATTACACACCGTGGTGAATTACACCCCGTAAAACACTGTTTTATCCACCCAGAGGCTGCTCTATTATATTACACACCGTGGTGAATTACACTCCGTAAAACACTGTTTTATCCACCCAGAGGCCGCTCTATTATATTACACACCGTGGTGAATTACACCCCGTAAAACACTGTTTTATCCACCCAGAGGCTGCTCTATTATATTACACACCGTGGTGAATTATACCTCGTAAAACACTGTTTTATCCACCCAGAGGCTGCTCTATTATATTACACACCGTGGTGAATTACACCCCGTAAAACACTGTTTTATCCACCCAGAGGCCGCTCTATTATATTACACACCGTGGTGAATTACACCCCGTAAAACACTGTTTTATCCACCCAGAGGCTGCTCTATTATATTACACACCGTGGTGGTGAATTACACTCCGTAAAACACTGTTTTATCCACCCAGAGGCAGCTCTATTATATTACACACCGTGGTGAATTACACCCCGTAAAACACTGTTTTATCCACCCAGAGGCTGCTCTATTATATTACACACCGTGGTGAATTACACCCCGTAAAACACTGTTTTATCCACCCAGAGGCTGCTCTATTATATTACACACCGTGGTGGTGAATTACACCCCGTAAAACACTGTTTTATCCACCCAGAGGCTGCTCTATTATATTACACACCGTGGTGTTGAATTACACTCCGTAAAACACTGTTTTATCCACCCAGAGGCTGCTCTATTATATTACACACCGTGGTGAATTACACTCCGTAAAACACTGTTTTATCCACCCAGAGGATGCTCTATTATATTACACACCGTGGTGAATTACACCCCGTAAAACACTGTTTTATCCACCCAGAGGCTGCTCTATTATATTACACACCGTGGTGAATTACACCCCGTAAAACACTGTTTTATCCACCCAGAGGCTGCTCTATTATATTACACACCGTGGTGAATTACACCCCGTAAAACACTGTTTTATCCACCCAGAGGCTGCTCTATTATATTACACACCGTGGTGAATTACACCCCGTAAAACACTGTTTTATCCACCCAGAGGCTGCTCTATTATATTACACACCGTGGTGAATTACACTCCGTAAAACACTGTTTTATCCACCCAGAGGCTGCTCTATTATATTACACACCGTGGTGAATTACACTCCGTAAAACACTGTTTTATCCACCCAGAGGCTGCTCTATTATATTACACACCGTGGTGAATTACACCCTGTAAAACACTGTTTTATCAACCCAGAGGCTGCTCTATTATATTACACACCGTGGTGAATTACACCCCGTAAAACACTGTTTTATCCACCCAGAGGCTGCTCTATTATATTACACACCGTGGTGGTGAATTACACCCCGTAAAACACTGTTTTATCCACCCAGAGGCTGCTCTATTATATTACACACCGTGGTGAATTACACTCCGTAAAACACTGTTTTATCCACCCAGAGGATGCTCTATTATATTACACACCGTGGTGAATTACACCCCGTAAAACACTGTTTTATCCACCCAGAGGCTGCTCTATTATATTACACACCGTGGTGGTGAATTACACTCCGTAAAACACTGTTTTATCCACCCAGAGGCCCTAGGCTACGTCCCAAATGCCATCCTATTCCCTACATAGTGCACTATATTCAGAATAGGGTGCCATTTGGGACGGTCATGTCACCTCAGGAGGAGTTTTATAGCTTTACTGTAATGGTTTGATAATGCTTAGGAGAGAGTTGAAACAGACACACATCCTCGTTTATCTCTTCTCTCTTAGATGAAAGAGTACCAGACACTCTGAGGGAACAACACTTTCCTTTTTCCCTCTCACCCATCTCCACCCTCTCCCTCTCTTATCTTCCCTCTTTCCCCCTTTCACTCCCTGTACTCCACCCCCATCACTTCCTATGGAAGATTGGATCAGCAGTCAGTCTGTGTATGTGTATGTGTGTGTGTGTGTGTGTGTGTGTGTGTGTGTGTGTGTGTGTGTGTGTGTGTGTGTGTGTGTGTGTGTGTGTGCTTCCATTAGCAGTCATACACTGTGGGTGATATTAGAGTGGGAGCCCACTGATAGGGCTCTTCTACACTACCTGACCAAAAGTATGTGGACACCTGCTCATTGAACATCTCATTCCAAAATCATGAGCTTTAATATTGAGTTGGTCCACTCTTTGCTGCTATAACAGCCTCCACTCTTCTGGGAAGGCTTTCCACTAGATGTTGGAACATTGCTGCAGGGACTTGGTTCCATTCAGCCACAAGAGCATTAGTGAGGTCGGGCACTGATGTTGGGTGATTAGGCCTGAATCACAGTCGCCGTTCCAATTCATCCCAAAGGTGTTCGATGGGGTTGAGGTCAGGGCTCTGTGCAGGCCAGTCAGGTTCTTCACCGATCTCAACAAACCATTTGTTTGTATGGACCTCATTTTGTGCACGGGGGCATTGTCATGCAGGAACAGGAAAGGGCCTTCCCCAAACTGTTGCCACAAAGTTGGAAGCACAGAATTGTCTAGAATGTCATTGTATGCTGTAGTGTTAAGATTTCCGTTCACTGGAACTATGGGGACTAGCCCGAACCATGAAAAACAGCTCCAGACCATTATTCCTCCTCCACCAAACTTTACTGTTGGCACTATTGGGGCAGGTAGTGTTCTCCTGGCATCCGCCAAATCCAGATTAGTTTGTCGGACTGTTAGCAACGGATGTGGCTGAAATAGCCGAATCCACAAATTTGAAGGGGTGTCCACATACTTTTGTATATATAATGTATCTTTAGATTCATTGGTTGCTAGTTGTGACCAACAGAGGTCAGTGGTGGACCAGCTACACAGTGCTGCACTACTGTAGAACTCAGGGAAATAGATAGCATGCCGTTTAGATCACTGAGTCTGTTGGTGAGAGAGAGAGAGGGGGGGGGGGGGGGGAGGGAGAGAGAGGGAGAGGGAGAGAGAGAGAGAGAGAGAGAGTCTACAGAGGAAGTGTTGGGAGCAGAGGTCAAGGATATGTAATCTCCCAATGGGAGGGTAGTGTTGCTGTTTCACACTGTCTTCAATGTAATGGCAGCGAGGGTCAAAGGTTCAAGTGGCTGTGTATGTCTTCCCTTTAGCTTATGGTGCAGCCTGTTTCTGTCAGTATTAATCTGTCCTCCATTATCTTGCTACGTGTGTGAGGTGTATGTGGGGGGGGGGGGTCTGTTTGTGTGAGGGGGTGTCTGTGTCTGTGTGTATGTTTGTGTATGTGTGGTAGGGGTCTGTGTGTGTGGGGGGGGGGGGTGTATGTTTGTGTTTGTGTGTATGTGTGTGTGTGTGTATGTTTGTGTATGTGTGGTAGGGGTCTGTGTGTGTGGGGGGGGGTGTGTGGGGGGGTGTATGTTTGTGTTTGTGTGTATGTGTGTGTGTATGTATGTGTGTGTTATATCTCTCTCTTCTCTTCCTTCTCTAGACGTTCATCTTTACAGACACAGAGGATGAAGACATCAAGTCCAGAGGTAGGTCTTCAGCTCCACCAATCACAAGCAAGGAGAGACTTGTTGCATTAACAGTTGTAATGTTTAAGGGCGATAGTTGTTTATTAGACAACAGTTCCAGCTTTAATCTCATTTAAGTCTCATGTCAGTGTTGTAAAATGAACACATTGATAGGTGCTCTGACTGAAATCATTTTTTCTATTCAGGTTACAATTTGATTGTGACAGATTGTCCGTCTGACCACAGTCACCAGGCTCTGTCCTGTAAGATGTCTGCTGAATATGACCACTTCATGGCCTCCGATAAGAAGTGAGTGACCAGCACAACCTAGACAGAGAGAAACACATAGACTATCACTTTACAGGACTTAGATCGTCTATCTCTTTACAGGACATATAGAGACTATCACTTTACAGGGCATAGATAGACTATCACTTTACAGGGCATAGATAGTCTCTATATGCCCTGTAAAGTGATAGTCTATCTCTTTACAGGGCATCGATGGACTATCACTTTACAGGGCATAGAGAGACTATCACTTTACAGGACATAGATGGAGTAACACTTTACAGGACATAGAGAGACTATCACTTTACAGGGCATAGAGAGACTATTACTTTACAGGACATAGAGAGACTATCACTTTACAGGATATAGAGAGACTATCACTTTACAGGACATAGAGAGACTATCACTTTACAGGACATAGAGAGACTATCACTTTACAGGACATAGAGAGACTATCACTTTACAGGACATATAGAGACTATCACTTTACAGGACATAGAGAGACTATCACTTTACAGGGCATATAGAGACTATCACTTTACAGGATATAGATAGACTATCACTCTACAGGGCATAGAGAGACTATCACTTTACAGGGCATATAGAGACTATCACTTTACAGGGCATATAGAGACTATCACTTTACAGGATATAGAGAGACTATCACTTTACAGGGCATATAGAGACTATCACTTTACAGGGCATAGATAGACTATCACTTTACAGGGCATAGATAGTCTCTATATGCCCTGTAAAGTGATAGTCTATCTCTTTACAGGGCATCGATGGACTATCACTTTACAGGGCATAGAGAGACTATCACTTTACAGGACATAGAGAGACTATCACTTTACAGGACATATAGAGACTATCACTTTACAGGGCATAGATGGACTATCACTTTACAGGGCATAGAGAGACTATCACTTTACAGGGCATAGATAGTCTATCACTTTACAGGACATAGATAGTCTATCACTTTACAGGGCATAGATAGTCTATCACTTTACAGGACATAGATAGTCTATCACTTTACAGGGCATAGATAGTCTATCACTTTACAGGGCATAGATAGTCTATCACTTTACAGGGCATAGATGGACTATCACTTTACAGGACATAGATGGAGTATCACTTTACAGGACATAGAGAGACTATCACTTTACAGGGCATAGAGAGACTATTACTTTACAGGACATAGAGAGACTATCACTTTACAGGACATAGAGAGACTATCACTTTACAGGACATAGAGAGACTATCACTTTACAGGACATAGAGAGACTATCACTTTACAGGACATAGAGAGACTATCACTTTACAGGACATAGAGAGACTATCACTTTACAGGACATAGAGAGACTATCACTTTACAGGACATAGAGAGACTATCACTTTACAGGACATAGAGAGACTATCACTTTACAGGACATAGAGAGACTATCACTTTACAGGACATAGAGAGACTATCACTTTACAGGACATAGAGAGACTATCACTTTACAGGACATAGATAGTCTATCACTTTACAGGGCATATAGAGACTATCACTTTACAGGACATAGATAGTCTATCACTTTACAGGGCATAGATGGACTATCACTTTACAGGGCATAGATAGTCTATCACTTTACAGGACATAGATAGTCTATCACTTTACAGGGCATAGATAGTCTATCACTTTACAGGACATAGAGAGACTATCACTTTACAGGGCATAGATGGAGTATCACTTTACAGGGCATGTAACGATTTTCCTCTTCATCCGAAGAGGAGGAGCATGGATTGAACCAAGACGCAGCGTTGTGATGAGACATGATATTTAATAAACAAAACAGAAAACACGACGAACACTTGAATAATTACAAAACAATAAACGACGTAGACAGACCTGGACGACGAACTTACATGAAACTCGAAGAACGCACGAACAGGAAAAACGACTACATAAAACTAACGAACAAACAAAACCGAAACAGTCCCGTGTGGCGTAACATACACAGACACTGACACAGGAGATAACCACCCACGACAAACAAAGTGAAAACACCTACCTTAATATGATTCTCAATCAGAGGAGATGAAAACCACCTGCCTCTAATTGAGAACCATATCAGGTACCCATAAACCAACATAGAAACACAAAACATAGACTGCCCACCCAAACTCACGTCCTGACCAACTAACACATACAAAACTAACAGAAAACAGGTCAGGAACGTGACAGGGCATAGATATACTATCACTTTACAGGACATAGATGGACTATCACTTTACAGGACATAGAGAGACTATCCCTTTACAGGGCATAGATGGAGTATCACTTTACAGGGCATAGAGAGACTATCACTTTACAGGACATAGATGGACTATCACTTTACAGGACATAGAGAGACTATCCCTTTACAGGGCATAGATGGAGTATCACTTTACAGGGCATAGAGAGACTATCACTTTACAGGACATAGAGAGACTATCACTTTACAGGACATAGAGCGACTATCACTTTACAGGACATAGAGAGACTATCACTTTACAGGACATATAGAGACTATCACTTTACAGGGCATAGAGAGACTATCACTTTACAGGGCATAGAGAGACTATCACTTTACAGGACATATAGAGACTATCACTTTACAGGGCATAGAGAGACTATCACTTTACAGGGCATAGAGAGACTATCACTTTACAGGACATAGAGAGACTATCACTTTACAGGGCAT
Organism: Salvelinus fontinalis; assembly: GCF_029448725.1. Lineage (NCBI taxonomy): Eukaryota > Metazoa > Chordata > Actinopteri > Salmoniformes > Salmonidae > Salvelinus > Salvelinus fontinalis. The sequence goes on along the minus strand of NW_026600674.1, from coordinate 59,885 downwards.
AGAGAGACTATCACTTTACAGGGCATAGAGAGACTATCACTTTACAGGACATAGAGAGACTATCACTTTACAGGGCATAGATAGTCTATCACTTTACAGGACATAGATGGACTATCACTTTACAGGACATAGAGAGATTACCACTTTACAGGACATAGAGATCACGTTAAAAAGTAGAAGTTGTAAAGTACCAGACATTTCTATCAACATTTTGTACCAAACTGTAGGATTTGTGTTCCAACCTGATAGAAGAAAGGGCAGAGACAAGGTCCCAGTGTTTAGTTTGGAATCAAGTCTTGGTTGTAATTAGAACAGAGGAAAGGGATCAACTGTTAACTTCAGTTTGGAACCGATCCCTGTGTTGTCCCCTCTCTCTCCAGGTGGCTGTGTCATGTTGACGATGATAACTACGTGAATCCTGGAGCTCTTCTCTCCCTGCTCTCAGCCTTCCCCCAAGACGGGGATGTCTACGTGGGCAAGCCCAGCCTCGACCACCCCATCAAGGCCCATGAACTACTGGATGGCAACAAGACAGTACGCTCCCACCATGCACTGCATAGAGCCCAAAGCTATATTCCAATGAACAATACAATGCTTTGTTCTAGTGGTATGTTAAAGACACATCTGAGATCTTTGGGGCCTACTAAGTAGGCTCTAGCCCTTCCACGTTGGGCTGGATGTGTCAATGTGTAGTTCATACAGGCACAATGTAAAACCAAAATTACTGTCTTACCTCAATTAGTCACGAAATCCCCTAGTTTGAAACACTTCCCTAAACATAACCCTGACCCACGTGGGCCAGCCCTCTAGCATTTCGAGTTCCAGCCAATGAGCTTCAGCCCCTTGCCATTTGAGTGGCAGTTAGCAAGATGCACACACAGCAGAGCGAGAGAGAGACCATATCTGCACATATGTGCCGTAGTGCGCACATTTTCAGGGGACCACTTTTGGCTTGTGGACGCTACTTCCAGAACTACTGGCTGAAAAGCAAAAGTACCGGAGAATCTCTTTAAGTAGTATGTTGCTGTGGTCATTGGAATACGTCTTTCTGTCTCCATTCCTGAGGGGGTCACTGATATGTTTCTGTCTCCCTTCCTGAGGGGGTCACTGATATGTTTCTGTCTCCCTTCCTGAGGGGGTCACTGATATGTTTCTGTCTCCCTTCCTGAGGGGGTCACTGATATGTTTCTGTCTCCCTTCCTGAGGGGGTCACTGATATGTTTCTGTCTCCCTTCCTGAGGGGGTCACTGATATGTTTCTGTCTCCCTTCCTGAGGGGGTCACTGATATGTTTCTGTCTCCCTTCCTGAGGGGGTCACTGATATGTTACTGTCTCCCTTCCTGAGGGGGTCACTGATATGTTACTGTCTCCATTCCTGAGGGGGTCACTGATATGTGTCTGTCTCCCTTCCTGAGGGGGTCACTGATATGTGTCTTTCTCCCTTCCTGAGGGGGTCACTGATATGTGTCTGTCTCCCTTCCTGAGGGGGTCACTGATATGTTACTGTCTCCCTTCCTGACGGGGTCACTGATATGTTTCTGTCTCCCTTCCTGAGGGGGTCACTGATATGTTTCTGTCTGCCTTCCTGAGGGGGTCACTGATATGTTTCTGTCTCCCTTCCTGAGGGGGTCACTGATATGTTTCTGTCTCCCTTCCTGAGGGGGTCACTGATATGTTTGACCGTTTTGATGCCAGATGGTTGCCATGGGAATTCTAAACCTCAACAGAGTTGGCCAAGCACTGTAAATTATTCAAGTCATTCCACATCTCTCCTCTTTCAATTCACTTCTCATCAGGAACGGAGGGATGGAAGGATGGAAGGATGAAGGGATGATTGTAGATCCATCCATTCATGTGGTTTTAGTCACTGTGGAGTGTTTTTCTAATCGGAGGGTTGATTGGTGATTGACATGTTATTGGTTATTGATCTAAGAACCATGTCATCAAGTGGACGTGTCAAAGACACCCCAGGGGATAGGCTGTCAACTAGCAGGATCGGTCAATTCAATTGGTTTAGGAACAGACATGCTCACACTAGATAAACATGTGTCTTGTACTGTATGTGTGTGAGTAAGTGTGTGTCTCATTTACAGTAGAATGAATGACTGTATTGAGCCTAAGTGTATCTTGGTTCCCGAGAGTGTCTCGCAAAAGATGCTCTCCCTCCCTCCCTCCCTCCCTCCCTCCCTCCCTCCCTCCCTCCCTCCCTCCCTCCCTCCCTCCCTCCCTCCCTCCCTCCCTCCCTCCTCCTACTCCCTGGTTAGAGAGTAGATTTAGCATTGACAGTAGGACAGGCCTCAGACTCCCTAGAGAAAGGGAACACAAGGTCGGAGGAGATGAGAGGAGGGGATGAGAGGGGGACTCCAGAGAGGGAGGAGGAGATGAGGATGAGATGAGAGGAGGGGAGGAGAGGGGGACTCCAGAGAGGGAGGAGGAGATGAGGATGAGATGAGAGGAGGGGAGGAGAGGGGGACTCCAGAGAGGGAGGAGGAGATGAGGATGAGAGGAGGGGAGGAGAGGGGGACTCCAGAGAGGGAGGAGGAGAGGAGATGAGGAGGGGAGGAGAGGGGGACTCCAGAGAGGGAGGAGGAGATGAGGATGAGAGGAGGGGAGGAGAGGGGGACTCCAGAGAGGGAGGAGGAGAGGACCTTGGGAGAACGATGATACACATACCTGTTGTGATTTACGCTGCTGTCACGGCAACCGATACAAATCAAATCAAATGTTATTTGTCACATGCTCCGAATACAACAGGTGTAGACCTTTCAGTGAAATGCTTACTTACAAGCCCTTAACCAACAATGCAGTTTTAAGAAAAATACCTAAAAAAAGAAAGAAAGAAAAGTAACAAATAACTAGAGCAGCATTAAAATAGCAATAGCGAGGCTATATACAGGGTGTACCGCTACAGAGTCAATGTGAAGGGGCACCGGTGGGTCGAGGTAATTGAGGTAATATGTACATGTAGATAGAGTTATTGAAGTGACTATGCATAGATAATCAACAGAGTAGCAGCTTAAAAGGTGGGGGAAGGAGGGAAATGCAAATTGTCTGGGTAGCCATTTGATTAGATGTTCAGGAGTCTTATGACTTGGGGGTAGAAGCTGTTGAGAAGCCTCTTGGACCTAGACTTGGCGCTCCGGTACCGCTTGCCGTGAGGTAGCAGAGAGAACAGTCTATGACTAGGGTGGCTGGAGTCCTTGAGAATTTTTAGGGCCTTCCTCTGACACCGCCTGGTATAGAGGTCCTGGATTGCAGGAAGCTTGGCCCCAGTGATGTACTGGGCCATACGCACTACCCTCTGTAGTGCCTTGTGGTCGGATGCCGAGCAATTGCCATATCAGGCAGTGATGCAACCAGTCAGGATGCTCTCGATTCTCGATGGTGCAGCTGTAGAACCCTTTGAGGATCTGAGGACCCATGCCAAATCTTTTCAGTCTCCTGAGGGGGAATAGGTTTTGTCGTGCCCTCTTCACAACTGTCTTGGTGTGTTTAGACCATGTTAGTTTGTTGGTGATGTGGACACCAAGGAACTTGAAGCTCTCAACCTGCTCCACTACAGCCCCGTCGATGAGATACATAACAACATAACAACTCTGCCCACCGTCTGATTTGCATGACAAATACCAAACAAATAACAGATATATTGTCCGTTTGACAAATGCTACACAAATATAAACATACATTATCTCCTTGCTAATCACTTACAAGATAAATAGCACACAGAATATGTCAGACTTTTATAAATGCTTAAAAGTAGCATATGCAAGACTCATAGCAAAGTGAGTCAGAGAGAACTGAGAAAGTCTATCGCTGTAAGTAGATCACAGAATATGATGAGTTTGAGGGAAACTGAGGACACAGAGAGTGTTGTTTCATCGTTGTGGATGGAGGGAGTTTCCTCTGCCTGTTCTAGCACATCAACCTTTACATGATTCATTCTGTCTGGAAGGTGGACGTCTGTGCTCTGTTCATGTCAAAGAGAGGTGCAGTTCTGCCTGGTGATTGACTGTGTGTGTATTTTTCTTTCTAGAAAGAAGTGCAGTTCTGGTTTGCCACGGGAGGAGCAGGCTTCTGTCTGAGTCGCAGACTAGCTGAGAAGATGGCTCCATGGGCTAGGTGAGGAGTGTGTGGGCGTGTGTCTGTGTATAAGTTTGTGTGTGTGTGTGTGTGTGTGTGTGTGTCTGTGTCTGTGTCTGTGTCTGTGTCTGTGTCTGTGTCTGTGTCTGTGTATGAGTGTGTCTGTGTGTTTGGGTCAAGAGTGAACTCTAGTCCATGAGAACAGGTGTGTGTAGGGGTTTGTCTGTGTGAAAGATGGAGAGTCAGAGTGTACATTATATCTGTGAATGTATGTGACAGTGTGTGTTGGGTCATTGGACATACAGTCTGTGTATATGCTTGTCTTTATGTGACTGTATGCGTGGGTTTGAGTCAACTGGGTTTGAGTCAATGTGAGTGTATCTATATCTGACTCTGTGTGTGTGTGTCTACCTGTGTGTCTAGTGGTCCCAGGTTTGAGCAGACGTCAGCAGTGATCCGTCTGCCAGATGACTGTACAGTAGGCTTCATCGTAGAGAGAAGACTGGGGATATCCATGGTCCACAGTTCAATGTTCCACTCTCACCTGGAGAACCTGCTACTGCTGACGCCCAGCAATATACCTCTACAGGTCTCACACACACACACACACACACACACACACACACACACACACACACACACACACACACACACACACACACACACACACACACACACACACACACACACACACACACACACACACACACACACACACACACACACACACACACAAAAATAATTTCTGCCTCATGTAATGTGTTGTCTCTCCTCTAAGTTGTATTGTGTGTGTTCTCTCCAGGTGACTCTTAGTTATGGGCTGTTTGAGAACAAGATGAACAGTGTGGAGCTGAATAGACTCTTCTCCAAGGAGGATGATCCCTCCAGGTCAGTACCAACCTGTCTTCAGGCCAAGAAACCTTGACAAAAACCACGCCAGGGTTGCAATATTACGCTAACTTTCCCCAAAATCCCAGGCTTTCCATTAATCCTGGTTGGTGGATTACGGAGCTCCTTGCTTATTCCCTCCTGATTCCTGTAGTTTTACAGCTGGGATTCCTGTAAAACCTTTGTGAAAGTTACCGGTATCTAGCAGCACTACACCAGACTCTAGAGGGGATCCTTCTTCTCTGCCTGCAGGGGTACACGTTCAAAATGTCCCAACAGTTAAAGTAGAACTAGTAGCTATGTGCTGTACATGTAGGTAGGGGTAAAGTTACTAGGCAACAGGATAGACAATAGGCAGTGGCAGCAGCGTGAAAGTGTGTGTGTGTGTGTGTGTGTGTGTGTGTGTGTGTGTGTGTGTGTGTGTGTGTGTGTGGCATCAGTGTGCATGTAATGTGTGTGTGGGCATATGTAGTGTGTGTGTGTGTATACGGTATGTGTGTGTGTTGGTGTGTCAGTGTAAGTATGTGTGAGTGTGTGCATAGAGTCAGTGTGAGTGAGTTAGTTTAAAAAGGCTCAGTGCAGGTAGTCCGGATAGACATTAGATGAGCTATTTAGCAGTCTTGTTGCTCAGTCTCATGGTTCGGGGGTAGACGCTGTCCAGGGTCCTGGTAAGGCTCGTCATGTATCTGCATGTGTACGCCCTTTACAGATGCTGTCCAGGGTCCTGGTAAGGCTCGTCATGTATCTGCATGTGTACGCTCTTTACAGATACTGTCAAAAGAACCATCATCTTACTTGTCGATTCAATGTTAATTAATTGTATTTCTGTACGTTTAATAATGATATATGTCGTCATATAGAATGTTCTGTCATTCTTTACAGGTTTAAGACGGTCCACTGTCTACTCTATCCACTGACCAGCTGGTGCCCTTGAAGACTCCAACTCCCAGCAGCACCTGCGCCTCCTGAGACTTTCCGAAACGGTGTCAGCACTTCCTGGATTCTCTGGGTGCGTCTCAATAATCTCTCTTTTCTCCTGAAGTGTACACTCGTTTACTACTTCCAACAAATCTGAAAGTGATGGGTTGGTCGAGGTATGGGCTAGTGGGAGTTTCACCCTTACGGCTTACCCCAGTCATTTACTTGGAAATCAGTGTACAAACTTTGGGAGCAAGGAGAGATAATTGGGACACAGGCCTGGTTTGACTACAAGCACTAGTCTGGTGCAGAATGCATCGTGCACTTCCTGTAACCTATCTACTTATTCTAGGAGTTCTATGAGCCCTCCAGAGCCCTTAACAAGACAGCACTTCCTGTAACCTATCTACTTATTCTAGGAGTTCTATGAGCCCTCCAGAGCCCTTAACAAGACAGCACTTCCTGTAACCTATCTACTTATTCTAGGAGTTCTATGAGCCCTCCAGAGCCCTTAACAAGACAGCACTAGCATCAGTTATTTGCAGGTGTGTATATTTGTTGAACAGAGACCAAAATAAATATGAATATACTTTTGTTTATAGATTTGTATAACTTCTTATGATGAACTCTGGTGAAATTCACTGCTGTAAAATATCCGCCGTTTTATTAATCTGTTCTGTTATGACTACAAAAATGTTTTGAAATAGTTGGAAAGGCATGTTTTTTTTTATTTTAACACATTGTTTAACTTTAACAGTGTATTCACATCCCAGTCTGGGCTGTCTGTACATAGTTCCTGGTTTAACAGTGTATTCACGTCCCAGTCTGGGCTGTCTGTACATAGTTCCTGGTTTAACAGTGTATTCACATCCCAGTCTGGGCTGTCTGTACATAGTTCCTGGTTTAACAGTGTATTCACATCCCAGTCTGGGCTGTCTGTACATAGTTCCTGGTTTCTGGTTTAACAGTGTATTCACGTCCCAGTCTGGGCTGTCTGTACATAGTTCCTGGTTTCTGGTTTAACAGTGTATTCACGTCCCAGTCTGGGCTGTCTGTACATAGTTCCTGGTTTAACAGTGTATTCACATCCCAGTCTGGGCTGTCTGTACATAGTTCCTGGTTTAACAGTGTATTCACATCCCAGTCTGGGCTGTCTGTACATAGTTCCTGGTTTCTGGTTTAACAGTGTATTCACGTCCCAGTCTGGGCTGTCTGTACATAGTTCCTGGTTTAACAGTGTATTCACATCCCAGTCTGGGCTGTCTGTACATAGTTCCTGGTTTAACAGTGTATTCACATCCCAGTCTGGGCTGTCTGTACATAGTTCCTGGTTTCTGGTTTAACAGTGTATTCACGTCCCAGTCTGGGCTGTCTGTACATAGTTCCTGGTTTAACAGTGTATTCACATCCCAGACTGGGCTGTCTGTACATAGTTCCTGGTTCCTGGTTTAACAGTGTATTCACGTCCCAGTCTGGGCTGTCTGTACATAGTTCCTGGTTTCTGGTTTAACAGTGTATTCACATCCCAGTCTGGGCTGTCTGTACATAGTTCCTGGTTCCTGGTTTAACAGTGTATTCACGTCCCAGTCTGGGCTGTCTGTACATAGTTCCTGGTTTCTGGTTTAACAGTGTATTCACATCCCAGTCTGGGCTGTCTGTACATAGTTCCTGGTTTCTGGTTTAACAGTGTATTCACGTCCCAGTCTGGGCTGTCTGTACGTAGTTTCTGGTTTAACAGTATATTCACGTCCCAGTCTGGGCTGTCTGTACATAGTTCCTGGTTTAACAGTGTATTCACGCCCCAGTCTGGGCTGTCTGTACATAGTTTCTGGTTTAACAGTGTATTCACGTCCCAGTCTGGGCTGTCTGTACATAGTTCCTGGTTTAACATTGTATTCACGTCCCAGTCTGGGCTGTCTGTACATAGTTCCTGGTTTAACATTGTATTCACGTCCCAGTCTGGGCTGTCTGTACATAGTTCCTGGTTTAAAAGTGTATTCACGTCCCAGTCTGGGCTGTCTGTACATAGTTCCTGGTTTAACAGTGTATTCACATCCCAGTCTGGGCTGTCTGTACATAGTTCCTGGTTTAACAGTGTATTCACGTCCCAGTCTGGGCTGTCTGTACATAGTTCCTGGTTTAACAGTGTATTCACGTCCCAGTCTGGGCTGTCTGTACATAGTTCCTGGTTTAACAGTGTATTCACGTCCCAGTCTGGGCTGTCTGTACATAGTTTCTGGTTTCTGGTTTAAAAGTGTATTCACGTCCCATTCTGGGCTGTCTGTACATAGTTCCTGGTTTAACAGTGTATTCACGTCCCAGTCTGGGCTGTCTGTACATAGTTCCTGGTTTAATAGTGTATTCACGTCCCAGTCTGGGCTGTCTGTACATAGTTCCTGGTTTAACAGTGTATTCACGTCCCAGTCTGGGCTGTCTGTACATAGTTCCTGGTTTAACAGTGTATTCACGTCCCAGTCTGGGCTGTCTGTACATAGTTCCTGGTTTCTGGTTTAACAGTGTATTCACGTCCCAGTCTGGGCTGTCTGTACATAGTTCCTGGTTTCTGCAACGCCTGAAAGAATCAAAATGGTTTATACAGCCTTGAAGAAGCGGTGTGTGGAGCTGCTTTGTGTGTACTGGAGATACAGTGTGTTTGTGTATGTGTGTGTGAGACAACGAGAGTGTGTCAAACGGAGCGTGGGGGGGCCTCAAGCGGAGAAATTATATAAAAAATATATATATTACTAGTATTCTTTTTTTAAATGATGCCCAGCTCATGAGGCCCCTTGATGATGTGAGGTAAGTCTGCCATTGCAGACGGCACACACCACAACCACTTCAGATTCAGTGAGGCTATGAGCAATGATTTAGGCCAGTGTGTGTGTGTGTATGTGATGTGTGATGTGTGATGTGTGATGTGTGATGTGTTATGTGTGTGTGTGTGTGTGTGTGTGTGTGTGTGTGTGTGTGTGTGTGTGTGTGTGTGTGATGTGTGTGATGTGTGTGATGTGTGTGTGTGTGTCTCATATGAAGGAGAGTGAATAAATCTGAGCTACAGATGACAGGCGTTATTCGCTGGGTGGTAGAGGTTCAGGATTCTCAGAGGACTGAGAGGGATACAGGGAATCGGTGAAGGGTTAAATAAGATTGGGAATTGTGATTGACAGTGTGTGTACTCTCTGTGTGTCTGTCTCCAGTGGTGCGTGGACACCACTCTTCCCCCATGTTCTCCCAGAGGTATACACAGAAACAGTGAGGGGTGTACTCAACCGTCACCTCAAGGCCACACACTCTGTGTGTGTGTGTTTGTGTTTGTGTGTATGTATCTCTGTGTGTATAGGTTTGTGTGTGTGACTTAGTGTTTGTGTGTATCTCTTTGTGTCTCTGTGTGCTAATGTGTGTATTTGTGTGTGTGTTTGTGTATCTCTGTGTGTGTATGTTTGTGTGTGTGTGTGTTAGTGTGTGTATCCCTCTGTTTCTGTGTGTGTTTGTGTATCTCTGTGTGTGTGTCTCTCTGTTTCTGTGTGTGTGTGTGTGTGTGTGTTTGTGTATCTCTGTGTGTGTGTCTCTCTGTTTCTCTGTGTGTGTGTGTGTGTTTGTGTATCTCTGTGTGTGTATCTCTCTGTTTCTCTCTCTGTGTGTGTGTGTGTGTGTGTGTGTGTGTGTGTGTGTGTGTGTGTGTGTGTGTGTGTGTGTGTGTGTGCGCGCGTGTATTTTAGTGTGTGTTTGTGTATCTCTGTGTGTTTGTGTGCGTGTGTGTTAGTGTGTGTTTGTGTATCTCTCTCTGTGTGTGTGTTAATATGTGTATCTCTCTGTTTCTGTGTGTGTGTTTCACCAAGGAGAAGGGACTTACTCTCCACAGTATGACTCATATCCTTCTTGGACTCAGGTGGCGTTAGGTCATGACAGGGCCACGTAGCTCAGTTAGTAGAGCATGGTGCTTGCAACGCCAGGGTTGTCGGTTTGATTCCCACAGGGGACCAGTATGAAAATGTATCCACTCACTACTGTAAGTAACTCTGGATAAGAGTGTCTGCTAAATGACTACAGTGTAAAATGTTAGGAACTGATCCAAGCGTGTGTGATACACAGAGATACTATAAACTGTGTGTACTGGTATTCTATAAAAGGCAGTGATTGGTCCACCGTAGGGATGAAGTGGACCCAGGCTGTGATAGTTGGAGTGTAGCACTCACTCTTGTGTTTGTGTTGCTCTCAGCGCTGCAGTTTCATCTCCTGTCCGTCTCATAAAACCGCTATACAGGATTCTGAAAGGTTGTCAGGGAGACAATAGAGTTGCCCCGGGTCTCAACGAATGCCAATGTTCCATTTGAGACCTCTCTAGACCTTTCTACATCCCCCGGCTGAGCGGAGTGTGTCTGGAGAGAACGGCTCAACAAAGATTTTCTCATCTCTTGGTATTTGTGTGTCCACTGACCCTAACTAACCAACAATTCCAAGCCTAAATTGTTGTTTAAAGAAGAATGGGGAACAAGACAGAATGGGACATTTTTTGCACACATTTGTTTATATCCCTGTTTGTGAGCATTTTCCAAGATAATCCATCCACCTGATAAGTGTGGCATATCAAGAAGCTGATTCAACAGAATGATCATTACACGGGTGCACCTTGTGCTGGGAACAATAAAAGGCCACTTTAAAATGTGCAGTTGTGTTACACAACACAATGCTATAGATGTCTCAAGTTGAGGGAGTGTGCTAATTGGTATGCTGACTGCAGGAATGTCCACCAGAGCTGTTGCCAGATAATTATATGTTAATTCTTTATTTACAATAAGCCGCCTCCAAAATCGTTTAAGAGAATTTGGCAGTACTTTCATCCAGCCTCATAACCGCAGACCACGTGTAACCACACCAGCCCAGGACCTCCACATCCGGCTTCTTCACCAGCGGGGTCGTCTGAGTCCAGCCACCAGGACAGCTGATCAAACTGTGGGTTTGCACAATACCGAAGAGTTTCTGCACAAACTGTCAGAAACCGTCTCAGGGAAGCTAATCCGCGTGCTCGTCATCCTCACCAGGGTCTTGACCTGACTGCAGTTCAGCATCGTAACCGACTTCAATGGACAAATGCCCCCCTTCGATGGCCCCTGGCACGCTGGAGAAGTGTTCTCTTCATGGATGAATCCTGGTTTCATCTCTACCGGGCAGATGGCAGACAGCGTGTATGGTGTTGTACGGGTAAGGGGTTTTCTGATGTCAACGTTGTGAACAGAGTGCTACATGGTGGCGATAGGGTTATGGTATGGGCAGGCATACGCTACGGACAGCTAACACAATTGCATTTTATTGATGGCAATTTGAATGCACAAAGATACATTATCGTGCCATTCATCCGCCACCATCACCTCATGTTTCAGCATGATAATGTACGGCCCCATGTCACAAGGATCTTTACACAATTCCTGGAAGCTGAAAATGTCCCAGTTTTTCCATGGCCTGCATAGTCACCTGACATGTCACCCATTCAGCATGTTTGGGATGCTCTGGATCGACGTGTACGACAGCGTGTTCTAGTTCCCGCCAAAATCCAGAAACTTCACACAGCCGTAGAATGCCAAAAGCCCTTTGAATAGAATAGAATTGAATTGAGAAAGAGGGGGAGATTAGAGCTTGAGAGAGGGAGATTAGAGCTTGAGAGAGCGAGAGAAGAGACCATGAGTGAAAGAACACAGGGAGAGTGCTCAGAAATATACCACAAAGAAACTGGCAGAAGACTAAAAGTGGGAAACTTAGTCAAGATTGGCTCATTCAAACCACATCCAGTCAGAGTTCTGTTCAATCGGAGAGGTTGCCATAGTGACACACATGTACTGTAGCTGGTGAGGTCCATTGGAGCAGAGGAGAAGTCGTGACTATTTGTAGTTTTTTAGAAAACAAAAAAATAGACTGCAATATTAAAGAATGATTCATTTACAGTAGGTGTTCTTTCTGAGACAGACCTCCTCATTGGCTAAATACTGTAACTAGGTAACTTAGTCCAGCTTGAGGAGTGGCTCATCAGACTCATCTGGACTGGCAGAGAAAGTGCTGTCAAGTGGAGCGGTTGCCATAGTGACACATGTAGAGAAAAGGAGAGGAGAGAAGAGAAGGAGAGGAGACAGTAGCGAGAAGAGTCATTGACTCATTGAATGAGCTGTTCACTTCATTGAGATGGTCATTGACTGATTGGTGCATGGTTTGTGTGTGCGTGCGTGTGTGTGAGAGAGAGAGAGTTTTTGTGTTCATACTTGTGTGTGTGTGTGTCAGAGAGAGAAATAGCGAGACGGAGAGGTTGTGTGCTGCACTAAGGGAGATGGAGAGTCCTTTTAGAGGTTGCTGCTGGCTAGTTCAGTGCTATCCAAAGCTGCTTTATTAGGCTGGGGGGAGTGTGTATGTGTGTAGGGTGTGTGTGTGCTTATTGTCCTCCCTTTATTAGGTTCCAACTCAACAACCCTCACTGCTACTTCCATGGAGACAGCACAGCGCTGTGGCCCTGCTGGGGCTCTCTCTCTCTCTCTCTCTCTCTCTCTCTCTCTCTCTCTCTCTCTCTCTCTCTCTCTCTCTCTCTCTCTCTCTCTCTCTCTCTCTCTCTCTCTCTCTCTCTCTACCTCTCTCTCTCTCTCTCTACCTCTCTCTCTCTCTACCTCTCTCTCTCTCTCTCTACCTCTCTCTCTCTCTCTCTCTCTCTCTCTACCTCTCTACCTCTCTCTCTACCTCTCTACCTCTCTCTCTACCTCTCTTTCTCCCTACCTCTCTACCGCCCTCCGCCATCTCACAAACACAGCTTTTGAAAATACACTATATATACAAACGTATATACAGAGAATCGAGCACACAGCCATGCAATCTCCATAGACAAACATTGGCAGTAGAATGGTCCGTACTGAAGAGCTCAGTGACTTTCAACATGGCACCGTCATAGGGTGCCACCCTTCCAACAAGTCACTTCGTCAAATGTCTGCCCTACTAGATCTGCCCTGGTCAACTGTAAGTGCTGTTATTGTGAAGTGGAAACGTCTAGGAGCAACAACGGCTCCGCTGCAAAGTGGTAGGCCACACAAGCTCACAAAACGGGACCGCCAAGTGCTGAAGCGCGTAAAAATCATCTATCCTTGGCAGTGGCGATGTTAGCATGTAAATCTTGGTGGGGTGAACAAAACAAAAACATGTGGGATGCATGTCATCAAAGCCACAACACTAAACAATACATGAATTTCACTATAACGGTGACAAACGGTGCCCACAAACAGCATAGTCCCAACAGCATAGTCCCAACAGCAGTCCCAACACCTTACCACTACTACATTCGATCATTACATTTCTCTAAAACAGGTTATAGGCTACATGTGCACCACCAAGTCAGAACAGTAGATGGAATTAAGAGGGGAAAATAGACCAAATTATTAGGCTGAGGCACCGATACGTTTCATCTTTAATTGTTCTCCATTATTTCTCTTCGTATGACAAGGATTTACCAGCAGATGGTCGACTTGATTCACGATGATGACTGCTAGTGAAGATTTTGAAAGTACGATGTTGATATGATCAGTCCAATCAAAGCTACTGTAGATATAATGTGATTTCATGTGATTTTATCTGTGGCCAATTACCTTGAGCGTTCTTGGATGAGCACTTCTAATGTAACTCTATGGCAGCACCCAAGGGGCCTGAATTTTCGAGCTCTACCCTTAGACTTGGCGGTGACTTATTGTCCCTGTGAGTGACAGAACATTGAGCGAATCACGGTGCAACTAGAGAACCTTAGCAACCCCTACACTCCGTATTTTCAGCTGGCTGCCCCACCAACACAGACAGCACTGAGCTCGGCTGAAACACCTGCGTTTTGGAGCTGCCTTACTCAACAAAGCAAATAGAGACCATGTTTGAATGTGGATTTATTAACTCAATGATATTATTATTATTTTTTTTTACATTGTTTGCAAACTGATATGTCACACGTATTAATGTCAGAATAACATCCAGAAAATGTAAGCCCCCTCTCCCAAAAACGCTATATATATTTTGTTGTTGTTGTTGTTGTTGCTAGAAATGTGGGGCTCAAAACAGGTGGGGCTCTGCCCTGAATGACAGGTTGCCCCTGATCCTCGGTTGCAACACTCCCTACCTAGTTCAAAACAGGTGGTGCTCTGCCCTGAATGACAGGACGCCCCTGATCCTCAGTTGCAACACTCCCTACCTAGTTCAAAACAGGTGGTGCTCTGCCCTGAATGACAGGACGCCCCTGATCCTCGGGTGAAACACTCCCTACCTAGTTCAAAACAGGTGGTGCTCTGCCCTGAATGACAGGACGCCCCTGATCCTCGGTTACAACACTCCCTACCTAGTTCAAAACAGGTGGGGCTCTGCCCTGAATGACAGGACGCCCCTGATCCTCGGTTACAACACTCCCTACCTAGTTCAAAACAGGTGGGGCTCTGCCCTGAATGACAGGACGCCCCTGATCCTCGGTTACAACACTCCCTACCTAGTTCAAAATGGCCTTTGGATGCAACGTCAGCACAATAATAATAATCGGAAGCTTCATGAAATGGGTTTTAATGGCCAAGCAGCCACATACAAGCCTAAGATCACCATGCACAATGATAAGCGTCGGCTGGAGTGATGTAAAGCTCGCCGCCATTGGACTCTGGAGCAGTGGAAACGTGTTCTCTGGATTGATGAATCACGCTTCACCATCTGGCAGTCCGACGGAGGAATTTGGATTTGGCGGATGCCAGGAGAACTCAACCTGCCCCAGTGCAAAGTGATAACTGTAAAGTTTGATGGAGTCATGGTTCTGGCTAGGCCCCTTAGTTCCAGTGAAGGGAAATCTTAACGCTACAGCATACAATGACATTCTAGACAATTCTGTGCTTCCAACATTGTGGCAATAGTTTGGGGAAGGACCTTTCCTGTTCCTGCATGACAATGACCCCGTGCACAAAGCGAGGTCCAGCAATGGTTTGTCGGGATTAGTGTGAAAGAACTTCACTGGCCTGCACAGTGCCCTGACCTCAACTCCATCAAACACCTTTGGGATGAATTGGAACGCTGACTGCGGGCCTGGCCTAATCGCCCAACATCAGTGCCCAACCTCACTAATGCTCTTGTGGATGAATGGAACCAAGTCTTTGCAGCAATGTTCCAACATCTAGAGTAAAGCATTCCCAGAAGAGTGGAGGCTGTTATAGCAGCAAAGGGGGGACCAACTCAATATTAATGCCCATGATTTTGGAATGAGATTTTCAATGAGCAGGTGTCCACCTACTTTTGGTCACTGATAGTGTAGGCAAGATTGGGGGAGAGAAAATGAGGCAATGAGTGAAGGAGCGATTACAAGAAAGAGGGGGGAACGAGGGAGTGTGTTAGAGACTAAATTAACTCCCTGAGCCATATGGCCTGGGGAAGAGGGAGTGTGTTAGAGACTACATGAACAGATGAGGAAGAGGGAGTGTGTTAGAGACGACATGAACAGATGAGGAAGAGGGAGTGTGTTAGAGACTACATGAACAGATGAGGAAGAGGGAGTGTGTTAGAGACTACATGAACAGATGAGGAAGAGGGAGTGTGTTAGAGACTACATGAACAGATGAGGAAGAGGGAGTGTGTTAGAGACGACATGAACAGAAGAGGGAGTGTGTTAGAGACTACATGAACAGATGAGGGAGTGTGTTAGAGACTACATGAACAGATGAGGGAGTGTGTTACAGACTACATGAACAGATGAGGAAGAGGGAGTGTGTTAGAGACGACATGAACAGATGGGGAAGAGGGAGTGTGTTAGAGAATACATGAACAGATGAGGAAGAGGGAGTGTGTTAGAGACGACATGAACAGATGAGGAAGAGGGAGTGTGTTAGAGACGACATGAACAGATGAGGAAGAGGGAGTGTGTTAGAGACTACATGAACAGATGAGGAAGAGGGAGTGTGTTAGAGACTACATGAACAGATGAGGAAGAGGGAGTGTGTTAGAGACTACATGAACAGATGAGGGAGTGTGTTAGAGACTACATGAACAGATGAGGAAGAGGGAGTGTGTTAGAGACTACATGAACAGATGAGGGAGTGTATTAGACTCTACATGAACAGATGAGGGAGTGTGTTAGAGACTACATGAACAGATGAGGTAGAGGGAGTGTGTTAGAGACTACATGAACAGATGAGGGAGTGTGTTAGAGACTACATGAACAGATGAGGGAGTGTGTTAGAGACTACATGAACAGATGAGGGAGTGTGTTAGAGACTACATGAACAGATGAGGGAGTGTGTTAGAGACTACATGAACAGATGAGGGAGTGTGTTAGAGACTACATGAACAGATGAGGAAGAGGGAGTGTGTTAGAGACTACATGAATAGATGAGGAAGAGGGAGTGTGTTAGAGACTACATGAACAGATGGGGAAGAGGGAGTGTGTTAGAGACTACATTAACAGATGAGGAAGAGGGAGTGTGTTAGAGACTACATGAACAGATGAGGGAGTGCGTTAGAGACTACATGAACAGATGAGGGAGGGTGTTAGAGACTACATGAACAGATGAGGGAGTGTGTTAGAGACTACATGAACAGATGAGGGAGTGTGTTACAGACTACATGAACAGATGAGGAAGAGGGAGTGTGTTAGAGACTACATGAACAGATGAGGAAGAGGGAGTGTGTTAGAGACTACATGAACAGATGAGGAAGAGGGAGTGTGTTAGAGAATACATGAACAGATGAGGAAGAGGGAGTGTGTTAGAGACTACATGAACAGATGAGGAAGAGGGAGTGTGTTAGAGACTACATGAACAGATGGGGAAGAGGGAGTGTGTTAGAGACGACATGAACAGATGAGGAAGAGGGAGTGTGTTAGAGACTACATGAACAGATGGGGAAGAGGGAGTGTGTTAGAGACGACATGAACAGATGAGGAAGAGGGAGTGTGTTAGAGACTACATGAACAGATGAGGAAGAGGGAGTGTGTTAGAGACTACATGAACAGATGGGGAAGAGGGAGTGTGTTAAAGACTACATGAACAGATGAGGAAGAGGGAGTGTGTTAGAGACTACATGAACAGATGAGGAAGAGGGAGTGTGTTAGAGACTACATGAACAGATGAGGAAGAGGGAGTGTGTTAGAGACTACATGAACAGATGAGGAAGAGGGAGTGTGTTAGAGACTACATGAACAGATGAGGAAGAGGGAGTGTGTTAGAGACTACATGAACAGATGAGGAAGAGGGAGTGTGAAAGAGACTACATGAACAGATGAGGAAGAGGGAGTGTGTTAGAGACTACATGAACAGAAGAGGAAGAGGGAGTGTGTTAGAGACTACATGAACAGATGAGGGAGTGTGTTAGAGACTACATGAACAGATGAGGAAGAGGGAGTGTGTTAGAGACTACATGAACAGATGGGGAAGAGGGAGTGTGTTAGAGACTACATGAACAGATGAGGAAGAGGGAGTGTGTTAGAGACTACATGAACAGATGGGGAAGAGGGAGTGTGTTATAGACTACATGAACAGATGAGGAAGAGGGAGTGTGTTAGAGACGACATGAACAGAAGAGGGAGTGTGTTAGAGACTACATGAACAGATGAGGGAGTGTGTTAGAGACTACATGAACAGATGAGGGAGTGTGTTACAGACTACATGAACAGATGAGGAAGAGGGAGTGTGTTAGAGACGACATGAACAGATGGGGAAGAGGGAGTGTGTTAGAGAATACATGAACAGATGAGGAAGAGGGAGTGTGTTAGAGACGACATGAACAGATGAGGAAGAGGGAGTGTGTTAGAGACGACATGAACAGATGAGGAAGAGGGAGTGTGTTAGAGACTACATGAACAGATGAGGAAGAGGGAGTGTGTTAGAGACTACATGAACAGATGAGGAAGAGGGAGTGTGTTAGAGACTACATGAACAGATGAGGGAGTGTGTTAGAGACTACATGAACAGATGAGGAAGAGGGAGTGTGTTAGAGACTACATGAACAGATGAGGGAGTGTATTAGAGACTACATGAACAGATGAGGGAGTGTGTTAGAGACTACATGAACAGATGAGGAAGAGGGAGTGTGTTAGAGACTACATGAACAGATGAGGGAGTGTGTTAGAGACTACATGAACAGATGAGGGAGTGTGTTAGAGACTACATGAACAGATGAGGGAGTGTGTTAGAGACTACATGAACAGATGAGGGAGTGTGTTAGAGACTACATGAACAGATGAGGGAGTGTGTTAGAGACTACATGAACAGATGAGGAAGAGGGAGTGTGTTAGAGACTACATGAATAGATGAGGAAGAGGGAGTGTGTTAGAGACTACATGAACAGATGGGGAAGAGGGAGTGTGTTAGAGACTGCATTAACAGATGAGGAAGAGGGAGTGTGTTAGAGACTACATGAACAGATGAGGGAGTGCGTTAGAGACTACATGAACAGATGAGGGAGGGTGTTAGAGACTACATGAACAGATGAGGGAGTGTGTTAGAGACTACATGAACAGATGAGGGAGTGTGTTACAGACTACATGAACAGATGAGGAAGAGGGAGTGTGTTACAGTCTACATGAACAGATGAGGAAGAGGGAGTGTGTTAGAGACTACATGAACAGATGAGGAAGAGGGAGTGTGTTAGAGAATACATGAACAGATGAGGAAGAGGGAGTGTGTTAGAGACTACATGAACAGATGAGGAAGAGGGAGTGTGTTAGAGACTACATGAACAGATGGGGAAGAGGGAGTGTGTTAGAGACGACATGAACAGATGAGGAAGAGGGAGTGTGTTAGAGACTACATGAACAGATGGGGAAGAGGGAGTGTGTTAGAGACGACATGAACAGATGAGGAAGAGGGAGTGTGTTAGAGACTACATGAACAGATGAGGAAGAGGGAGTGTGTTAGAGACTACATGAACAGATGGGGAAGAGGGAGTGTGTTAAAGACTACATGAACAGATGAGGAAGAGGGAGTGTGTTAGAGACTACATGAACAGATGAGGAAAATGGAGTGTGTTAGAGACTACATGAACAGATGAGGAAGAGGGAGTGTGTTAGAGACTACATGAACAGATGAGGAAGAGGGAGTGTGTTAGAGACTACATGAACAGATGAGGAAGAGGGAGTGTGTTAGAGACTACATGAACAGATGAGGAAGAGGGAGTGTGTTAGAGACTACATGAACAGATGAGGAAGAGGGAGTGTGTTAGAGACTACATGAACAGAAGAGGAAGAGGGAGTGTGTTAGAGACTACATGAACAGATGAGTGAGTGTGTTAGAGACTACATGAACAGATGAGGAAGAGGGAGTGTGTTAGGGACTACATGAACAGATGGGGAAGAGGGAGTGTGTTAGAGACTACATGAACAGATGAGTGAGTGTGTTAGAGACTACATGAACAGATGAGGAAGAGGGAGTGTGTTAGAGACTACATGAACAGATGGGGAAGAGGGAGTGTGTTAGAGACTACATGAACAGATGAGGAAGAGGGAGTGTGTTAGAGACTACATGAACAGATGGGGAAGAGGGAGTGTGTTAGAGACTACATGAACAGATGGGGAAGAGGGAGTGTGTTAGAGACGGAAGGAAGAGGGAGTGTGTTAGAGACTACATGAACAGATGAAGAAGAGGGAGTGTGTTAGAGACTACATGAACAGATGGGGAAGAGGGAGTGTGTTAGAGACTACATGAACAGATGAGGAAGAGGGAGTGTGTTAGAGACGACATGAACCGATGAGGAAGATGGAGTGTGTTAGAGACGACATGAACAGATGGGGAAGAGGGAGTGTGTTAGAGACTACATGAACAGATGAAGAAGAGGGAGTGTGTTAGAGAATACATGAACAGATGAGGAAGAGGGAGTGTGTTAGAGACTACATGAACAGATGAGGAAGAGGGAGTGTGTTAGAGACTACATGAACAGATGAGGAAGAGGGAGTGTGTTAGAGACTACATGAACAGATGAGGGAGTGTGTTAGAGAATACATGAACAGATGAGGAAGAGGGAGTGTGTTAGAGACTACATGAACAGATTAGGAAGAGGGAGTGTGTTAGAGACGACATGAACAGATGGGGAAGAGGGAGTGTGTTAGAGACTACATGAACAGATGAGGAAGAGGGAGTGTGTTAGAGACTACATGAACAGATGGGGAAGAGGGAGTGTGTTAGAGACTACATGAACAGATGAGGAAGAGGGAGTGTGTTAGAGAATACATGAACAGATGGGGAAGTGGGAGTGTGTTAGAGACTACATGAACAGATGGGGAAGAGGGAGTGTGTTAGAGACTACATGAACAGATGGGGAAGATGGAGTGTGTTAGAGACTACATGAACAGATGAGGAAGAGGGAGTGTGTTAGAGACTACATGAACAGATGGGGAAGAGGGAGTGTGTTAGAGACTACATGAACAGATGAGGGAGTGTGTTAGAGACTACATGAACAGATGAGGAAGAGGGAGTGTGTTAGAGACTACATGAACAGATGAGGGAGTGTGTTAGAGACTACATGAATAGATGAGGGAGTGTGTTAGAGACTACATGAACAGATGAGGGAGTGTGTTAGAGACTACATGAACAGATGAGGGAGTGTGTTAGAGACTACATGAACAGATGAGGAAGAGGGAGTGTGTTAGAGACTACATGAACAGATGAGGAAGAGGGAGTGTGTTAGAGACTACATGAACAGATGGGGAAGAGGGAGTGTGTTAGAGACTACATTAACAGATGAGGAAGAGGGAGTGTGTTAGAGACTACATGAACAGATGAGGGAGTGCGTTAGAGACTACATGAACAGATGAGGGAGTGTGTTAGAGACTACATGAACAGATGAGGGAGTGTGTTAGAGACTACATGAACAGATGAGGGAGTGTGTTACAGACTACATGAACAGATGAGGAAGAGGGAGTGTGTTAGAGACTACATGAACAGATGAGGAAGAGGGAGTGTGTTAGAGACTACATGAACAGATGAGGAAGAGGGAGTGTGTTAGAGAATACATGAACAGATGAGGAAGAGGGAGTGTGTTAGAGACTACATGAACAGATGAGGAAGAGGGAGTGTGTTAGAGACTACATGAACAGATGGGGAAGAGGGAGTGTGTTAGAGACGACATGAACAGATGAGGAAGAGGGAGTGTGTTAGAGACTACATGAACAGATGGGGAAGAGGGAGTGTGTTAGAGACGACATGAACAGATGAGGAAGAGGGAGTGTGTTAGAGACTACATGAACAGATGAGGAAGAGGGAGTGTGTTAGAGACTACATGAACAGATGGGGAAGAGGGAGTGTGTTAAAGACTACATGAACAGATGAGGAAGAGGGAGTGTGTTAGAGACTACATGAACAGATGGGGAAGAGGGAGTGTGTTAGAGACTACATGAACAGATGAGGAAGAGGGAGTGTGTTAGAGACTACATGAACAGATGGGGAAGAGGGAGTGTGTTAGAGACTACATGAACAGATGGGGAAGAGGGAGTGTGTTAGAGACGGAAGGAAGAGGGAGTGTGTTAGAGACTACATGAACAGATGAGGGAGTGTGTTAGAGATTACATGAACAGATGAGGAAGAGGGAGTGTGTTAGAGACTACATGAACAGATGAGGAAGAGGGAGTGTGTTAGAGAATACATGAACAGATGGGGAAGTGGGAGTGTGTTAGAGACTACATGAACAGATGGGGAAGAGGGAGTGTGTTAGAGACTACATGAACAGATGGGGAAGATGGAGTGTGTTAGAGACTACATGAACAGATGAGGAAGAGGGAGTGTGTTAGAGACTACATGAACAGATGGGGAAGAGGGAGTGTGTTAGAGACTACATGAACAGATGAGGAAGAGGGAGTGTGTTAGAGAATACATGAACAGATGGGGAAGTGGGAGTGTGTTAGAGACTACATGAACAGATGGGGAAGAGGGAGTGTGTTAGAGACTACATGAACAGATGGGGAAGATGGAGTGTGTTAGAGACTACATGAACAGATGAGGAAGAGGGAGTGTGTTAGAGACTACATGAACAGATAGGGAAGAGGGAGTGTGTTAGAGACTACATGAACAGATGAGGGAGTGTGTTAGAGACTACATGAACAGATGAGTGAGTGTGTTAGAGACTACATGAACAGATGAGGAAGAGGGAGTGTGTTAGAGACTACATGAACAGATGGGGAAGAGGGAGTGTGTTAGAGACTACATGAACAGATGAGGAAGAGGGAGTGTGTTAGAGACTACATGAACAGATGGGGAAGAGGGAGTGTGTTAGAGACTACATGAACAGATGGGGAAGAGGGAGTGTGTTAGAGACTACATGAACAGATGAAGAAGAGGGAGTGTGTTAGAGACTACATGAACAGATGGGGAAGAGGGAGTGTGTTAGAGACTACATGAACAGATGAGGAAGAGGGAGTGTGTTAGAGACGACATGAACCGATGAGGAAGATGGAGTGTGTTAGAGACGACATGAACAGATGGGGAAGAGGGAGTGTGTTAGAGACTACATGAACAGATGAAGAAGAGGGAGTGTGTTAGAGAATACATGAACAGATGAGGAAGAGGGAGTGTGTTAGAGACTACATGAACAGATGAGGAAGAGGGAGTGTGTTAGAGACTACATGAACAGATGAGGAAGAGGGAGTGTGTTAGAGACTACATGAACAGATGAGGGAGTGTGTTAGAGAATACATGAACAGATGAGGAAGAGGGAGTGTGTTAGAGACTACATGAACAGATTAGGAAGAGGGAGTGTGTTAGAGACGACATGAACAGATGGGGAAGAGGGAGTGTGTTAGAGACTACATGAACAGATGAGGAAGAGGGAGTGTGTTAGAGACTACATGAACAGATGGGGAAGAGGGAGTGTGTTAGAGACTACATGAACAGATGAGGAAGAGGGAGTGTGTTAGAGAATACATGAACAGATGGGGAAGTGGGAGTGTGTTAGAGACTACATGAACAGATGGGGAAGAGGGAGTGTGTTAGAGACTACATGAACAGATGGGGAAGATGGAGTGTGTTAGAGACTACATGAACAGATGAGGAAGAGGGAGTGTGTTAGAGACTACATGAACAGATGGGGAAGAGGGAGTGTGTTAGAGACTACATGAACAGATGAGGGAGTGTGTTAGAGACTACATGAACAGATGAGGAAGAGGGAGTGTGTTAGAGACTACATGAACAGATGAGGGAGTGTGTTAGAGACTACATGAATAGATGAGGGAGTGTGTTAGAGACTACATGAACAGATGAGGGAGTGTGTTAGAGACTACATGAACAGATGAGGGAGTGTGTTAGAGACTACATGAACAGATGAGGAAGAGGGAGTGTGTTAGAGACTACATGAACAGATGAGGAAGAGGGAGTGTGTTAGAGACTACATGAACAGATGGGGAAGAGGGAGTGTGTTAGAGACTACATTAACAGATGAGGAAGAGGGAGTGTGTTAGAGACTACATGAACAGATGAGGGAGTGCGTTAGAGACTACATGAACAGATGAGGGAGTGTGTTAGAGACTACATGAACAGATGAGGGAGTGTGTTAGAGACTACATGAACAGATGAGGGAGTGTGTTACAGACTACATGAACAGATGAGGAAGAGGGAGTGTGTTAGAGACTACATGAACAGATGAGGAAGAGGGAGTGTGTTAGAGACTACATGAACAGATGAGGAAGAGGGAGTGTGTTAGAGAATACATGAACAGATGAGGAAGAGGGAGTGTGTTAGAGACTACATGAACAGATGAGGAAGAGGGAGTGTGTTAGAGACTACATGAACAGATGGGGAAGAGGGAGTGTGTTAGAGACGACATGAACAGATGAGGAAGAGGGAGTGTGTTAGAGACTACATGAACAGATGGGGAAGAGGGAGTGTGTTAGAGACGACATGAACAGATGAGGAAGAGGGAGTGTGTTAGAGACTACATGAACAGATGAGGAAGAGGGAGTGTGTTAGAGACTACATGAACAGATGGGGAAGAGGGAGTGTGTTAAAGACTACATGAACAGATGAGGAAGAGGGAGTGTGTTAGAGACTACATGAACAGATGGGGAAGAGGGAGTGTGTTAGAGACTACATGAACAGATGAGGAAGAGGGAGTGTGTTAGAGACTACATGAACAGATGGGGAAGAGGGAGTGTGTTAGAGACTACATGAACAGATGGGGAAGAGGGAGTGTGTTAGAGACGGAAGGAAGAGGGAGTGTGTTAGAGACTACATGAACAGATGAGGGAGTGTGTTAGAGATTACATGAACAGATGAGGAAGAGGGAGTGTGTTAGAGACTACATGAACAGATGAGGAAGAGGGAGTGTGTTAGAGAATACATGAACAGATGGGGAAGTGGGAGTGTGTTAGAGACTACATGAACAGATGGGGAAGAGGGAGTGTGTTAGAGACTACATGAACAGATGGGGAAGATGGAGTGTGTTAGAGACTACATGAACAGATGAGGAAGAGGGAGTGTGTTAGAGACTACATGAACAGATGGGGAAGAGGGAGTGTGTTAGAGACTACATGAACAGATGAGGAAGAGGGAGTGTGTTAGAGAATACATGAACAGATGGGGAAGTGGGAGTGTGTTAGAGACTACATGAACAGATGGGGAAGAGGGAGTGTGTTAGAGACTACATGAACAGATGGGGAAGATGGAGTGTGTTAGAGACTACATGAACAGATGAGGAAGAGGGAGTGTGTTAGAGACTACATGAACAGATAGGGAAGAGGGAGTGTGTTAGAGACTACATGAACAGATGAGGGAGTGTGTTAGAGACTACATGAACAGATGAGGAAGAGGGAGTGTGTTAGAGACTATATGAACAGATGAGGGAGTGTGTTAGAGACTACATGAACAGATGAGGGAGTGTGTTAGAGACTACATGAACAGATGCGGGAGTGTGTTAGAGACTACATGAACAGATGAGGGAGTGTGTTAGAGACTACATGAACAGATGAGGAAGAGGGAGTGTGTTAGAGACTACATGAACAGATGAGGAAGAGGGAGTGTGTTAGAGACTACATGAACAGATGGGGAAGAGGGAGTGTGTTAGAGACTACATTAACAGATGAGGAAGAGGGAGTGTGTTAGAGACTACATGAACAGATGAGGGAGTGCGTTAGAGACTACATGAACAGATGAGGGAGTGTGTTAGAGACTACATGAACAGATGAGGGAGTGTGTTAGAGACTACATGAACAGATGAGGGAGTGTGTTACAGACTACATGAACAGATGAGGAAGAGGGAGTGTGTTAGAGACTACATGAACAGATGAGGAAGAGGGAGTGTGTTAGAGACTACATGAACAGATGAGGAAGAGGGAGTGTGTTAGAGAATACATGAACAGATGAGGAAGATGGAGTGTGTTAGAGACTACATGAACAGATGAGGAAGAGGGAGTGTGTTAGAGACTACATGAACAGATGGGGAAGAGGGAGTGTGTTAGAGACGACATGAACAGATGAGGAAGAGGGAGTGTGTTAGAGACTACATGAACAGATGGGGAAGAGGGAGTGTGTTAGAGACGACATGAACAGATGAGGAAGAGGGAGTGTGTTAGAGACTACATGAACAGATGAGGAAGAGGGAGTGTGTCAGAGACTACATGAACAGATGGGGAAGAGGGAGTGTGTTAAAGACTACATGAACAGATGAGGAAGAGGGAGTGTGTTAGAGACTACATGAACAGATGAGGAAGAGGGAGTGTGTTAGAGACTACATGAACAGATGAGGAAGAGGGAGTGTGTTAGAGACTACATGAACAGATGAGGAAGAGGGAGTGTGTTAGAGACTACATGAACAGATGAGGAAGAGGGAGTGTGTTAGAGACTACATGAACAGATGAGGAAGAGGGAGTGTGTTAGAGACTACATGAACAGATGAGGAAGAGGGAGTGTGTTAGAGACTACATGAACAGAAGAGGAAGAGGGAGTGTGTTAGAGACTACATGAACAGAAGAGGGAGTGTGTTAGAGACTACATGAACAGATGAGGAAGAGGGAGTGTGTTAGAGACTACATGAACAGATGGGGAAGAGGGAGTGTGTTAGAGACTACATGAACAGATGAGGAAGAGGGAGTGTGTTAGAGACTACATGAACAGATGGGGAAGAGGGAGTGTGTTAGAGACGACATGAACAGATGGGGAAGAGGGAGTGTGTTAGAGACGGAAGGAAGAGGGAGTGTGTTAGAGACTACATGAACAGATGAGTGAGTGTGTTAGAGACTACATGAACAGATGAGGAAGAGGGAGTGTGTTAGAGACTACATGAACAGATGAGGAAGAGGGAGTGTGTTAGAGAATACATGAACAGATGGGGAAGTGGGAGTGTGTTAGAGACTACATGAACAGATGGGGAAGAGGGAGTGTGTTAGAGACTACATGAACAGATGGGGAAGATGGAGTGTGTTAGAGACTACATGAACAGATGAGGAAGAGGGAGTGTGTTAGAGACTACATGAACAGATGGGGAAGAGGGAGTGTGTTAGAGACTACATGAACAGATGAGGGAGTGTGTTAGAGACTACATGAACAGATGAGGAAGAGGGAGTGTGTTAGAGACTACATGAACAGATGAGGGAGTGTGTTAGAGACTACATGAACAGATGAGGGAGTGTGTTAGAGACTACATGAACAGATGAGGGAGTGTGTTAGAGACTACATGAACAGATGAGGGAGTGTGTTAGAGACTACATGAACAGATGAGGAAGAGGGAGTGTGTTAGAGACTACATGAACAGATGAGGAAGAGGGAGTGTGTTAGAGACTACATGAACAGATGGGGAAGAGGGAGTGTGTTAGAGACTACATTAACAGATGAGGAAGAGGGAGTGTGTTAGAGACTACATGAACAGATGAGGGAGTGCGTTAGAGACTACATGAACAGATGAGGGAGTGTGTTAGAGACTACATGAACAGATGAGGGAGTGTGTTAGAGACTACATGAACAGATGAGGGAGTGTGTTACAGACTACATGAACAGATGAGGAAGAGGGAGTGTGTTAGAGACTACATGAACAGATGAGGAAGAGGGAGTGTGTTAGAGACTACATGAACAGATGAGGAAGAGGGAGTGTGTTAGAGAATACATGAACAGATCAGGAAGAGGGAGTGTGTTAGAGACTACATGAACAGATGAGGAAGAGGGAGTGTGTTAGAGACTACATGAACAGATGGGGAAGAGGGAGTGTGTTAGAGACGACATGAACAGATGAGGAAGAGGGAGTGTGTTAGAGACTACATGAACAGATGGGGAAGAGGGAGTGTGTTTGAGACGACATGAACAGATGAGGAAGAGGGAGTGTGTTAGAGACTACATGAACAGATGAGGAAGAGGGAGTGTGTTAGAGACTACATGAACAGATGGGGAAGAGGGAGTGTGTTAAAGACTACATGAACAGATGAGGAAGAGGGAGTGTGTTAGAGACTACATGAACAGATGAGGAAGAGGGAGTGTGTTAGAGACTACATGAACAGATGAGGAAGAGGGAGTGTGTTAGAGACTACATGAACAGATGAGGAAGAGGGAGTGTGTTAGAGACTACATGAACAGATGAGGAAGAGGGAGTGTGTTAGAGACTACATGAACAGATGAGGAAGAGGGAGTGTGTTAGAGACTACATGAACAGATGAGGAAGAGGGAGTGTGTTAGAGACTACATGAACAGAAGAGGAAGAGGGAGTGAGTTAGAGACTACATGAACAGAAGAGGGAGTGTGTTAGAGACTACATGAACAGATGAGGAAGAGGGAGTGTGTTAGAGACTACATGAACAGATGGGGAAGAGGGAGTGTGTTAGAGACTACATGAACAGATGAGGAAGAGGGAGTGTGTTAGAGACTACATGAACAGATGGGGAAGAGGGAGTGTGTTAGAGACTACATGAACAGATGGGGAAGAGGGAGTGTGTTAGAGACGGAAGGAAGAGGGAGTGTGTTAGAGACTACATGAACAGATAAGGAAGAGGGAGTGTGTTAGAGACTACATGAACAGATGAGGAAGAGGGAGTGTGTTAGAGACTACATGAACAGATGAGGAAGAGGGAGTGTGTTAGAGACTACATGAACAGATGGGGAAGAGGGAGTGTGTTAGAGACTACATGAACAGATGAGGAAGAGGGAGTGTGTTAGAGAATACATGAACAAATGAGGAAGATGGAGTGTGTTAGAGACGACATGAACATATGGGGAAGAGGGAGTGTGTTAGAGACTACATGAACAGATGAGGAAGAGGGAGTGTGTTAGAGAATACATGAACAGATGAGGAAGAGGGAGTGTGTTAGAGACTACATGAACAGATGAGGAAGAGGGAGTGTGTTAGAGACTACATGAACAGATGAGGAAGAGGGAGTGTGTTAGAGACTACATGAACAGATGAGGGAGTGTGTTAGAGAATACATGAACAGATGAGGAAGAGGGAGTGTGTTAGAGACTACATGAACAGATGAGGAAGAGGGAGTGTGTTAGAGACGACATGAACAGATGGGGAAGAGGGAGTGTGTTAGAGACTACATGAACAGATGAGGAAGAGGGAGTGTGTTAGAGACTACATGAACAGATGGGGAAGAGGGAGTATGTTAGAGACTACATGAACAGATGAGGAAGAGGGAGTGTGTTAGAGAATACATGAACAGATGGGGAAGAGGGAGTGTGTTAGAGACTACATGAACAGATGGGGAAGAGGGAGTGTGTTAGAGACTACATGAACAGATGGGGAAGAGGGAGTGTGTTAGAGACTACATGAACAGATGAGGAAGAGGGAGTGTGTTAGAGACTACATGAACAGATGGGGAAGAGGGAGTGTGTTAGAGACTACATGAACAGATGAGGGAGTGTGTTAGAGACTACATTAACCTGTCTAGGATGAGGGTGCCGCTAGCGGCACTCCCCCCCCACCCCCACTGAAAAGGCAGAGCCGCGAAATTAAAAAAAAATATTTTTTTTAAATATTTAACTTTCACACATTAAAGTCCAATACAGCTAATGAAAGACACAGATCTTGTGAATCCAGCCAACATGTCCGATTTTTAAAATGTTTTACAGGGAAGACACAATATGTAAAGATGTAAATCTATTAGCTAAAAACACATTAGCATAATCCACCATCTTTTATTTGTCCACCAACAACAGTAGCTATCACTAATTCGGCTAAACTAAGATATTTATAGCCCCTAACCAAGAAAAAAACTCATCAGATGACAGTCTGATAAAATATTTATGGTATGGGATAGGTTTTGTTAGAAAAATGTGCATATTTCAGGTAGATGGCATAGGTTACAATTGCACCCACCGTCACAAATGGACTAGAATAACTACATAGAGCAACGTGTTTACCTACTTACTAATCATCAAACATTTCGTAAAAATACACAGCATACACTAATCGAAAGACACAGATCCTGTGAATACAGACAATATTTCAGATTTTCTAAGTGTCTTACAGCGAAAACACAATAAATCGTTATATTAGCATAGCACATGTGCAAACATTACCCCAGCATTAATTCTAGCCAAAGTGAGCGATAACGTAAACATCGCCAAAATATATTATTTTTTCACTAACCTTCTCAGAATTCTTCAGATGACACCCCTGTAACATCACATTACAACATGCATATACAGTTTGTTCGAAAATGTGCATATTTAGCCACCAAAATCATGGTTACACAATGACAAAAGTAGCCCAGCTGGTGAGAAAATGTTGGTGCACCATATTAGACAGTGATCTACTCTTATACATAAATACTCATAAACGTGACTAAAAAATATAGGGTGGACAGCGATTGATAGACAATTTAATTCTTAATACAATCGCGGATTTACATTTTTTAAATTATCCTTACTTTTCAATACAGTTTGCGCCAAGCGAAGCTACGTCAAAAAACATGGCGTCCTAAGCCACTAACATTTTTCGACAGAAACACGATTTATCATAATAAAAATGTCCTACTTTGAGCTGTTCTTCCATCAGTATCTTGGGCAAAGGATCCTTTCTTGGGTCTAATCGTCTTTTGGTGGAAAGCTGTCCTCTTGCCATGTGGAAATGCCAACTGCGTTCGGGATGAACTGGAAGCGTGCCCAGCGATTCACAGCGTTTCAGAAATAAATGTCCCAAAATCGCACTAAACGGATATAAATTGCTATAAAACGCTTTAAATTAACTACCTTATGATGTTTTTAACTCCTATAACGAGTCTTAACATGACCGGAGAAAGATTACTCCCAACACTAATGCTTGGAACAGGTGCGGGTCGGTGTCCTCCACGCGCATGACGCACCAAGAAAAGAGTTGCTAGCTACAGGGTTTTTTTATTTGTAGTGCCTGTGAACGCGCAATCGACCGCATTCAAATCGTCATCACGTAAAGGCATCCAGGGGAAGACGTAAGCAGTGTCCGTATACTCATAGCAATAACAGTGGCCTTTTAACTGACTCCAGATCAGGGGCCAACATTTCTGAAATCTGACTCCATGTCAGGGAAATTGCTGTAGAATGGGTTCTGTTCCACTTAGAGACAAAATTTCAACTCCTATAGAAACTATAGACTGTTTTCTATCCAATAATAATAATAATATGCATATTGTACGATCAAGAATTTTGTGGGAAGCCGTTTCAAAAATTACACGATTAGCATAAATAGTGACAACAGCGCCCCCAGCCTCAACAGGTTAACAGAAGAGGGAGTGTGTTAGAGACTACATGAACAGATGAGGGAGTGTGTTAGAGACTACATGAACAGATGAGGAAGAGGGAGTGTGTTAGAGACTACATGAACAGATGAGGGAGTGTGTTAGAGACTACATGAACAGATGAGGGAGTGTGTTAGAGACTACATGAACAGATGAGGGAGTGTGTTAGAGACTACATGAACAGATGAGGGAGTGTGTTAGAGACTACATGAACAGATGAGGAAGAGGGAGTGTGTTAGAGACTACATGAACAGATGAGGAAGAGGGAGTGTGTTAGAGACTGCATGAACAGATGAGGAAGAGGGAGTGTGTTAGAGACGACATGAACAGATGAGGAAGAGGGAGTGTGTTAGAGACTACATGGACAGATGAGGAAGAGGGAGTGTGTTAGAGACTACATGAACAGATGAGGAAGAGGGAGTGTGTTAGAGACTACATGAACAGATGAGGGAGTGTGTTAGAGACTACATTAACAGAAGAGGGAGTGTGTTAGAGACTGCATGAACAGATGAGGGAGTGTGTTAGAGGCTACATGAACAGATGAGGGAGTGTGTTAGAGACTACATGAACAGATGAGGGAGTGTGTTAGAGACTACATGAACAGATGAGGGAGTGTGTTAGAGACTACATGAACAGATGAGGAAGAGGGAGTGTGTTAGAGACTACATGAACAGATGAGGAAGAGGGAGTGTGTTAGAGACTACATGAACAGATGAGGAAGAGGGAGTGTGTTAGAGACTACATGAACAGATGAGGAAGAGGGAGTGTGTTAGAGACGACATGAACAGATGGGGAAGAGGGAGTGTGTTAGAGACTACATGAACAGATGAGGAAGAGGGAGTGTGTTAGAGACGACATGAACAGATGGGGAAGAGGGAGTGTGTTAGAGACTACATGAACAGATGAGGAAGAGGGAGTGTGTTAGAGAATACATGAACAGATGAGGAAGAGGGAGTGTGTTAGAGACTACATGAACAGATGAGGAAGAGGGAGTGTGTTAGAGACTACATGAACAGATGAGGAAGAGGGAGTGTGTTAGAGAATACATGAACAGATGAGGAAGAGGGAGTGTGTTAGAGACTACATGAACAGATGAGGAAGAGGGAGTGTGTTAGAGAATACATGAACAGATGAGGAAGAGGGAGTGTGTTAGAGACTACATGAACAGATGAGGAAGAGGGAGTGTGTTAGAGACGACATGAACAGATGGGGAAGAGGGAGTGTGTTAGAGACTACATGAACAAATGAGGAAGAGGGAGTGTGTTAGAGACTACATGAACAGATGGGGAAGAGGGAGTGTGTTAGAGACGACATGAACAGATGGGGAAGAGGGAGTGTGTTAGAGACTACATGAACAGATGGGGAAGAGGGAGTGTGTTAGAGACTACATGAACAGATGAGGAAGAGGGAGTGTGTTAGAGACTACATGAACAGATGAGGAAGAGGGAGTGTGTTAGAGACTACATGAACAGATGAGGAAGAGGGAGTGTGTTAGAGACTACATGAACAGATGAGGGAGTGTGTTAGAGACTACATGAACAGATGAGGAAGAGGGAGTGTGTTAGAGACTACATGAACAGAAGAGGGAGTATGTTAGAGACTACATGAACAGATGAGGAAGAGGGAGTGTGTTAGAGACTACATGAACAGACGAGGAAGAGGGAGTGTGTTAGAGACTACATGAACAGATGAGGAAGAGGGAGTGTGTTAGAGACTACATGAACAGATGAGGAAGAGGGAGTGTGTTAGAGACTACATGAACAGATGAGGAAGAGGGAGTGTGTTAGAGACTACATGAACAGATGGGGAAGAAGGAGTGTTTTAGAGACTACATGAACAGATGAGGAAGAGGGAGTGTGTTAGAGACTACATGAACAGATGAGGAAGAGTGAGTGTGTTAGAGACTACATGAACAGATGAGGAAGAGGGAGTGTGTTAGAGACTACATGAACAGATGAGGAAGAGGGAGTGTGTTAGAGACTACATGAACAGATGAGGAAGAGGGAGTGTGTTAGAGACGACATGAACAAATGAGGAAGAGGGAGTGTGTTAGAGACGACATGAACAGATGAGGAAGAGGGAGTGTGTTAGAGACTACATGAACAGATGAGGAAGAGGGAGTGTGTTAGAGAATACATGAACAGATGAGGAAGAAGGAGTGTGTTAGAGACTACATGAACAGATGAGGAAGAGGGAGTGTGTTAGAGACTACATGAACAGATGAGGAAGAAGGAGTGTGTTAGAGACTACATGAACAGATGAGGAAGAAGGAGTGTGTTAGAGACTACATGAACAGATGAGGAAGAAGGAGTGTGTTAGAGACTACATGAACAGATGAGGAAGAAGGAGTGTGTTAGAGACTACATGAACAGATGAGGAAGAAGGAGTGTGTTAGAGACTACATGAACAGATGAGGAAGAAGGAGTGTGTTAGAGACTACATGAACAGATGGGGAAGAGGGAGATCCTCCTTTTCTTTTTCACTTCCTTTCATCAAACAACTCAACAGCCTTTTTCACCAGCTGTGAGGCCGCGATACCAGTACCAACCACCAGGGTGCAGCACTGCATCAATCCAATGCAGCTCTAATAGTATACGATGGTGGCTATGCTCGAACAAGATAAACACATTCAAGGATGGGGCCTCCTAGTCAAAGAGTCAAGGCCGCAATTACCTTAGTGTGTAATATAGCGAGTGCGGTTCTTGGAATTTCTCTAGCTGGCTTGTGTGTTGAGAAAGCTAGAGCGAGATAGAGAGAGAGAGCGATGGGGGAGAGAGAGAGAACAGGCGAAGGGTGTTGGGGAGGGAGAGAAAGAGAGAGAAGGAGAGACAGAGAGGAGAGAGAAAGAGAGAGAGAGAGTCCGGGAGATAATGAGAGTAATAGAGAGAGAGGAGAGAGAAAGAGAGAGAGAGAGAGAGGGAGATAGAGGAAGATAGAGAGAGAGAGGAAGATAGAGGGATAAATTAGAGAAACAGAGAGAGGAGAGAGGGGGACTGAGGGAGAGGAGAGAGGAAAAGAGAGAGAGAGAGAGAGAGGGGGGGACTGAGGGAGAGGCGAGAGGAAGATAGAGGGATAAATGAGAGAAACAGAGAGAGGAGAGAGGGGGACTGAGGGAGAAGAGAGAGGAAGAGAGAGAGAGAGAGAGGGGGACTGAGGGAGAGGAGAGAGGAAAAGAGAGAGAGAGAGGGGGACTGAGGGAGAGGAGAGAGGAAAAGAGAGAGAGAGGGGGGGGACTGAGGGAGAGAGAGAGAGAGAGAGAGAGAGAGAGAGAGAGAGAGAGAGAGAGAGAGAGAGAGAGAGAGAGGGGGACTAAGGGAGAAGAGAGAGGAAAAGAGAGAGAGAGAGAGGGGGACTGAGGGAGAGGAGAGAGAGAGGAGAGAGGGGAACTGAGGGAGAGGAGAGAGGAAAAGAGAGAGAGAGAGGTTGGTGTGATGTGAGCTGAGAAAGGAGAACATCAAAAGGAAGTGAGCTAACTGGCTCACATGGTAACCATGGCGCCTGTGCACCCCCAGCGGTGATGCCGTCTCTTTGCACCCAAACACCTTTGAAGCTCCGAAGGAGGTTAGGAAGCTTCTATTTTGAGGTGCAGCTGACAAACTAACATGACATGGGGATCGGATGGGGTGCATCTCAATAGTCTAACGTGGCTTCATCTCTCTCCTCATGTCCTCTCTTTCATCTGCAGTGATTGAATAGACAAAACAAATCAAATCCCCTGGTAGGATTGATGTATTTTCATTTAAATCTCCTGTCTTTCAGATGGGTGAGAAGGAGAGAAGGTGAGAAGGAGAGAAGTGGAGACTATAGGGGAAGGAGAGGAAGCCACTTTTTTCTTTTACTTTTGAGATGAACCCATAACCTACCTGTTGACGCTGGCACCTACAGCACCCAATGTCACATGAAGGCTAAAAAGATCATCAAGGACATCAACCACCCGAGCCACTGCCTGTTCACCCCGCTACCATCCAGAAGGTGAGGTCAGTACAGGTGCATCAAAGCTGGGACCGAGAGACTGAAAAACAGCTTCTATCGGAAGGCCATCAGACTGTTAAATAGCCATCACTAGCTGGCCTCCACCCAGTGCCCTGCCCTGAACTTAGTCATTGTCACTAGCTGGCTACCACCTGGTTACTCAACCCTGCAATTAGAGGCTGCTGCCCTATATACATAGACATGGAACCACTAGTCACTTTAATAATGTTTACTTACTGCTTTACTCATCTCATATGTATTTACTGTATTCTATTCTACTGTATTTTAGTCAATGGATCCCTAATGGTTAAGTTTCATTTAGCAGGTTAGGAAGACAGACGGGTAGAGACACAGGGCAGGAAGACAGGCAGACGGGTAGAGACACAGGGCAGGAAGACAGGCAGACGGGTAGAGACACAGGGCAGGAAGACAGGCAGACGGGTAGAGACACAGGGCAGGAAGACAGGCAGACGGGTAGAGACACAGGGCAGGAAGACAGGCGGGTAGAGACAAAGGTCAGGAAGACGGACGGGTAGAGACACAGGTCAGGAAGGCAGGCAGATGGGTAGAGACACAGGGCAGGAAGACAGGCAGACGGGTAGAGACACAGGGCAGGAAGACAGGCAGATGGCTAGAGACACAGGGCAGGAAGGCAGACGGGTAGAGACACAGGGCAGGAAGACAGGCAGATGGCTAGAGACACAGGGCAGGAAGGCAGACGGGTAGAGACACAGGGCAGGAAGACAGGCAGATGGCTAGAGACACAGGGCAGGAAGACAGGCAGATGGCTAGAGACACAGGGCAGGAAGACAGGCAGATGGCTAGAGACACAGGGCAGGAAGACAGGCAGATGGCTAGAGACACAGGGCAGGAAGACAGGCAGATGGCTAGAGACACAGGGCAGGAAGACAGGCAGACGGGTAGAGACACAGGGCAGGAAGACAGGCAGACGGGTAGAGACACAGGGCAGGAAGACAGGCGGGTAGAGACAAAGGTCAGGAAGACGGACGGGTAGAGACACAGGTCAGGAAGGCAGGCAGATGGGTAGAGACACAGGGCAGGAAGACAGGCAGACGGGTAGAGACACAGGGCAGGAAGACAGGCAGATGGCTAGAGACACAGGGCAGGAAGGCAGACGGGTAGAGACACAGGGCAGGAAGACAGGCAGATGGCTAGAGACACAGGGCAGGAAGGCAGACGGGTAGAGACACAGGGCAGGAAGACAGGCAGATGGCTAGAGACACAGGGCAGGAAGACAGGCAGATGGCTAGAGACACAGGGCAGGAAGACAGGCAGATGGCTAGAGACACAGGGCAGGAAGACAGGCAGATGGCTAGAGACACAGGGCAGGAAGACAGGCAGATGGCTAGAGACACAGGGCAGGAAGGCAGACGGGTAGAGACACACGGCAGGAAGGCAGGAAGGCATCTGTTGTGATTCTGATGGACCCATAGAATAATGATTCCTAGCTGGAAGACAGTCTCTAAGCATCTGTTGTGAATCTGATGGACTCATAGAATAATGATTCCTAGCTGAAGACAGTCTCTAAGCATCTGTTGTGATTCTGATGGACCCATAGAATAATGATTCCTAGCTGGAAGACAGTCTCTAAGCATCTGTTGTGAATCTGATGGACCCATAGAATAATGATTCCTAGCTGGAAGACAGTCTCTAAGCATCTGTTGTGAATCTGATGGACTCATAGAATAATGATTCCTAGCTGAAGACAGTCTCTAAGCATCTGTTGTGAATCTGATGGACTCATAGAATAATGATTCCTAGCTGAAGACAGTCTCTAAGCATCTGTTGTGAATCTGATGGACTCATAGAATAATGATTCCTAGCTGGAAGACAGTCTCTAAGCATCTGTTGTGAATCTGATGGACTCATAGAATAATGATTCCTAGCTGAAGACAGTCTCTAAGCGTCTGTTGTGAATCTGATGGACTCATAGAATAATGATTCCTAGCTGAGGACAGTCTCTAAGCATCTGTTGTGAATCTGATGGACTCATAGAATAATGATTCCTAGTTGAAGACATTCTCTAAGCATCTGTTGTGAATCTGATGGACTCATAGAATAATGATTCCTAGTTGAAGACAGTCTCTAAACATCTGTTGTGAATCTGATGGACTCATAGAATAATGATTCCTAGCTGAAAGACAGTCTCTAAGCATCTGTTGTGAATCTCATTGACTCATTGGGTGTGATTATTTTATGTCCCCAAATGAGGATTTGTAGAATTATCAAAGGTGCATTTCCTGGTTGCTAACATTTTAATAGTTTGTCTAATTTCAGTTTATGTAACAATGCGTAGAGAATCATTATACCATCTATACCGCTGTGAAATATCTTTTCAATAACCCAAAATATTGTTTTTCCAGCTGTTTGAAGCTGGTGTACGAAACAGAAGGTGAAAGACTCAAAAACTAAACTTAAGACCGGGACGCAGAGAAATAGCGCACGTAGAGCAGATCTACCACTTCTTAGACTTGCTTTCAATGAGAATGACAGATCTATAACTCGCATGTCTATGTGCATTTGGTCACATCTCCCGAAAAGAATACACATTGCAGCTTTAAAACATCTATTCTGAGCTATTGTACCAAAAGAGAAACACAGGAATAAGACTTCAAAAGCAGACGTATGATTGGAGCACCAACGTACGTCCGCGGTCTGTCCCTACTCTGCTTTCCGTACATCTCCCTCCTTTTTTCTTACAGATTAATCCCTCTTGACATTTCCATTTTTCCGTCCGGCAGGTTTTCTTCAAGCCCGTCAGCCATGCCTCTCGTCCGCCGTACACCGCATCTCGCAGTTCTCTCACGCTTCTGTTGCTCGGGGCGACCAGCCGTTGACGGGGCCGTCCTGGACGATGCCC
>NW_026600674.1:0-17500 GCF_029448725.1 Salvelinus fontinalis | reverse complement strand
GCCTCCCTTACCTCCAACCTTCCATCTGGTCATCCTTCACCCCTCCGTCTACCTGTCTGCTGCCTCCCTTACCTCCATCCTTCCATCTGGTCATCCTTCACCCCTCCGTCTACCTGTCTGCTGCCTCCCTTACCTCCATCATTCCATCTGGTCATCCTTCACCCCTCCATCTACCTGTCTGCTGCCTCCCTTACCTCCATCCTTCCATCTGGTCATCCTTCACCCCTCCATCTACCTGTCTGCTGCCTCCCTTACCTCCATCCTTCCATCTGGTTATCCTTCACCCCTCCGTCTACCTGTCTGCTGCCTCCCTTACCTCCATCCTTCCATCTGGTTATCCTTCACCCCTCCGTCTACCTGTCTGCTGCCTCCCTTACCTCCATCCTTCCATCTGGTCATCCTTCACCCCTCCGTCTACCTGTCTGCTGCCTCCCTTACCTCCAACCTTCCATCTGGTCATCCTTCTACCCCCCCGTCTACCTGTCTGCTGCCTCCCTTACCTCCATCCTTCCATCTGTTCATCCTTCACCCCTCCATCTACCTGTCTGCTGCCTCCCTTACCTCCGTCCTTCCATCTGCTCATCCTTCTACCCCTCCACCCCTCCCTCCAGTCCAACCAGCCAGTAGATAGAAGGATGAGGGCTGAACTAGGATCCATCACTGTCTACTATAAGGGGGGATGGTGTAGTTGATCAGTTATCCATTCATCTAACATTGATTGGTCGGTGGGGGGTGTCAGTTCATCTGCTGGGCCAGAAGGTTACTCAGTTCCTCAGTGGCACGTTCACCGTCTCTTCACCACACTGATTTCTCCAAGTTATTTTTCACAATGCTGAAAGTCTTCCACTGCTTTTCACTAAAAACACGTTTTTTTTCCTGTGGTTCTTTTCCGTCAGCCATAACAGAACAATATCTGGACAGCCCCCTGGCCTCTGCTGATTGGTTGATTCTTGGTAGTCAGATTCTGTAATTGGATGATGACAGTGGTACGGAACACTGGGGAGAGATTATTGATGGCTGGGCTCCACCTGAAGTTGGTGTAGCTAAGATGTATGTAAGACTGTGCTGGTTGTCAGGGCGTCGTTCGTGTGTGTGAGATGTCTGAGAGAGATGTGTCTTAATGTTTTTGACCGTATGCTGAAATGTGTGTGTGGGAGAGATGTGTTGTAATGGCTGCGTTTACACAGGCAGCCCAATTCTGATATTTTTCTACTACTTGGTCTTTTGACCAATCACATCAGATCTTT
This sequence comes from Salvelinus fontinalis, assembly GCF_029448725.1. Lineage (NCBI taxonomy): Eukaryota > Metazoa > Chordata > Actinopteri > Salmoniformes > Salmonidae > Salvelinus > Salvelinus fontinalis. The sequence continues at coordinate 16,253 of NW_026600674.1, read as the reverse complement.
TCACACAAGATATTTTTCAGAGCTGATCTGATTGGTCAAAAGACCAATTAGTGAAAAAAGATCCGATTTTGGCTGCCTGTCTAAACGTAGCCAATGTGTATTTAAATCAAATAAAATGTATTTATATAGCCCTTCTTACATCAGCTGATATCTCAAAGTGCTGTACAGAAACCCAGCCTCAAACCCCAAACAGCAAGCAATGCAGGTGTAGAAGCAGAAGTTTGTGATAGTATGCTGAAATGTGTGTTTGTACTGTATGTGACTGTGTGTGTGTGAACTGTGTGCTTATGTCTTCATGTTTACCTCTGGACCTTGTATACCTGCTCTTGGCCATACCTTTTTTCCATCTGCTAAACTGCTGAGAGTCTACCAGAGATAAGCACTAGCCTGCAGCAATCCATCTCCAACTGTATGAGACAAGTCAACAGCCCCATCTCCTGAGAGGAGCCGCAATGGCCTGACAGTTTCATCTCACTCCCTTCTCTATGGGTAGAAAAGCAGTCCAAGCCCTAATGTGGAGCCATAAATGCAAAATTGCAATTTCAGTTTTCTTTGACCCTCCTGGTCTCTTACAGTATATGAAGATAGATAAGCCATGCTGTTAGCAAGACGGACTATCTCTCACAGTATGTGAAGATAGATAAGCCATGTTGTTAGCAAGACGGACTATCTCTCACAGTATGTGAAGATAGATAAGCCATGTTGTTAGCAAGACGGACTATCTCTCACAGTATGTGAAGATAGATAAGCCATGTTGTTAGCAAGACGGACTATCTCTCACAGTACGTGAAGATCGATAAGCCATGTTGTTAGCAAGACGCACTATCTCTCACAGTACGTGAAGATAGATAAGCCATGTTGTTAGCAAGACGGACTATCTCTCACAGTATGTGAAGATAGATAAGCCATGTTGTTAGCAAGACGGACTATCTCTCACAGTATGTGAAGATAGATAAGCCATGTTGTTAGCAAGACGGACTATCTCTCACAGTACGTGAAGATAGATAAGCCATGTTGTTAGCAAGACGGACTATCTCTCACAGTATGTGAAGATAGATAAGCCATGTTGTTAGCAAGACGGACTATCTCTCACAGTACGTGAAGATCGATAAGCCATGTTGTTAGCAAGACGGACTATCTCTCACAGTACGTGAAGATAGATAAGCCATGTTGTTAGCAAGATGGACTATCTCTCACAGTATGTGAAGATAGATAAGCCATGTTGTTAGCAAGACGGACTATCTCTCACAGTACGTGAAGATAGATAAGCCATGTTGTTAGCAAGATGGACTATCTCTCACAGTGGCGCCGTAATGGTGGAACTGCCACACAGTCTCAACTGTCCTCTCTAGTTTATTTTATGGACAAAACAACTAGACGTGTTCTTGTCCTCGGCCTGGATTCGTAATGGAGGAGCCTCCACACAGCTTCCCTCTCCTTACTGTTTTCGGCCTGGACAGACAAGCCAAGTACCTGTGTTCAAAGTGGAGCTGCGATCCGAGGTATTTCCAACACAGGTTTCACCATGTTTTCTGTTTTCCTTATGGCCAGAAAGCAAAGCTGAGTCTCCGTGCTCCAAGTTGAGCCACAATGGCAGAACACCGACCCAGTTTCCCCCTTCTCACAGCCTCCTCCATGCATTGGGTGGAAGCAGCAGGATGAGATGGAGGAAATTAACAGTTGGGGAAACTGCCATGGAAATGAAACAGGCTGTGTCCCAGATGACACCCTATTCCCTATATAGTGCACTACTTTTAACCAGAGCCCCATGGCACCCTATTCCTTATATAGTGCACTACTTGTAACCAGAGCCCCATTGATCGTAGGGAACCGGGTGCCATTTGAGAGGTAATGATACTGATAATGGCTAGAGATAGATAATGTGGGGAGCTACGGAATCTATTTATAGATATTAGTGGCTGGATTAGTGATATGGGAAAATCTCTGTTTATACCTGCCATTAACATGCGTCCTTTGTCCTTATCTTGTCCTGATCTTGACCTGATCTTGTCTTACTCACAATCGGATCACAGTGCGTCTTTTAATCGTCTGAAAATGTGGATGCAATCAGAATGTGGACAAGATCAGGACAAAGGCCGCATGTTAGAACCAGGTATAAACAGGGCTAATGAAAGGGGTAATGACAGTTAATACATCCCCATTTGGACCAGGAAACAGTGGTTGTTCTGAGTGGTTAAGGGCTCCACAGAGTCCAAACCACGTCCACCCCGCCACTTTCTGGAATAGTGGACTGTTGGTTTTCATACTGTGCTTTTTGAATTCTCTGCGCGGCTCAGACAAGTTCTGTATCCGTTAGTTACCACATTCAGATGAATGGAAGATGTATGTGCAGAGTTGTCTTGGTTGGGAATTATTTGGTAGGTGTGTGGTCAGGCTGTGTGACCCCTGCGGACGGAGGATGGATTAGTGATATGGGAGAGGGGTAATGATGAATAATGCATTCCCATTTGGACCTGCTGGTTCTGAGAGGGATGTGGAGTCACCCAGTTCTCACCTTGTGGGTGTGTCCTTCAAACTGCATGCAAGATGGTAGTTGTTAGGCAATGTCTCAGTTTTCCACTGTAAAGGACGTCACGTCACGCTGCTTGCTAAGCGGGTGGCCTTCCCTCCTGATTCAGCTCATACCTGGCTCCATCCCAGGACCTCTGCCTCGCAAACACATGTGGCCGACCGCCTGAGGTGTTTTACCCAGTCGTGCCACTGAAAAGCTAGCTATTCTGCAGCGCAAGTGGAGCCACTTCAGACCGAGGAGTGAGTTTCCCAGATCCCCATCTGCCGCAGCAGGAACAACAGATGGGCTGTGGCAAAGTCGTAACGCTGAGAGTCTACTCATGTCTCCATTGGAAATGACTGTTCTCTGCTAGTGTCGGCGAATGTCAGGAGGAAGTTGGACAACAACAAAGACAGAATGCCATGTGGAGTAATGTTGTTATAGCTTAGCAAAAACAATTCCCACAGTTGCCAAAAAAACTTGGTAGAATCAATGTCCCTGCTGCCAAACCTCAAATGCGACTATTGGGGAGAGACATAGAACGCTCATTGTTTTGGCTCGGGACTTCATTGTCCATTGTAATTGTGTTTGCTGAGAATATTGGTTAGTATGCATGTTTGTGTTTTTGAGTGTGTAATTTCAAGGCATTTATGTTACTGCATCCCAAATGGCACCCTATTCCCTTTCTAGTGCACTACCTATGACCAGAGCACATGACCCTATTCCCTTTATAGTGCACTACCTATGACCAGAGCACATGACCCTATTCCCTTTCTAGTGCACTACCTATGACCAGAGCACATGACCCTATTCCCTTCATAGTGCACTACCTATGATCAGAGCACATGACCATATTCCCTTTATAGTGCACTACCTATGACCAGAGCACATGACCCTATTCCCTTTATAGTGCACTACCTATGACCAGAGCCCATGACCCTATTCCCTTTCTAGTGCACTCCTTCTTACCCTATGGGCCCTGGTCAACAGTAGTGCACTATCTAGGTAATAGGGAACTATTTGGGACACAGACTGTGTGTAGGTAGGTATAGTCAGAAAGGGTTGAAGTGACAGGATAAGAGGGTCCACTAACCATTAAGATGTTAGATCAACCAGTTAGATACAATGATTACTCTGACTCTAACCTTAGGTCCCTAGACTGTAGTGTACACTCTATTACCTAGAAGTACTGTACTCAAAGCTGTCATTATCAACTGTCAGTCCTTAGAGATTGCAAAGGTTTGACCCTTAGTTTGTCAGCAAAGTAAGAGAGAGTGTTGGTTTCCATGAGCGTTTCATTGTCTAAAGCGAATAGGATCTCCTCTCCTCTCCTCTCCTCTCCTCTCCTCTCCTCTCCTCTCCTCTCCTCTCCTCTCCTCTCCTCTCCTCTCCTTTCCTCTCCTCTTCTCTTCTCCTCTCCTCTCTCTCCTGTGTTGTCTCTCCTCTCCTCTTCTCTTCTCTGATCTCCTCTCCTTTCATCTCCTCTCCTCTCCTCTCCTCTGATCTCCTCCTCTCTGATCTCCTCTCCTCTCTTCATCTCCTCTCCTCTCATTTCCTCTCCTCTGATCTCCTCCTCTCTGATCTCCTCTCCTCTCCTCTTCTCTGATCTCCTCTCCTTTCATCTCCTCTGATCTCCTCTCCTGAAGAACTGACAGTCTTCCCCAACGACTGTTATCAGAACTACAGTAGTCTTACGACTGTCATCAGAACTACAGTAGTCTTACGACTGTTATCAGAACTACAGTAGTCTTCACCAACGACTGTTATCAGAACTACAGTAGTCTTCACCAACGACTGTTATCAGAACTACAGTAGTCTTCACCAACGACTGTTATCAGAACTACAGTAGTCTTCACCAACGACTGTTATCAGAACTACAGTAGTCTTCACCAACGACTGTTATCAGAACTACAGTAGTCTTCACCAACAACTGTTATCAGAACTACAGTAGTCTTCACCAACAACTGTTATCAGAACTACAGTAGTCTCATCAACGACTGTTATCAGAACTACAGTAGTCTTCACCAACGACTGTTATCAGAACTACAGTAGTCTTCACCAACGACTGTTATCAGAACTACAGTAGTCTTCACCAACGACTGTTATCAGAACTACAGTAGTCTTCACCAATGACTGTTATCAGAACTACCGTAGTCTTCACCAACGACTGTTATCAGAACTACAGTAGTCTTCACCAACAACTGTTATCAGAACTACAGTAGTCTCATCAACGACTGTTATCAGAACTACAGTAGTCTTCACCAACGACTGTTATCAGAACTGCAGTAGTCTTCACCAACGACTGTTATCAGAACTACAGTAGTCTTCACCAACGACTGTTATCAGAACTACAGTAGTCTCATCAACGACTGTTATCAGAACTACAGTAGTCTTCACCAACGACTGTTATCAGAACTACAGTAGTCTTCACCAACGACTGTTATCAGAACTACAGTAGTCTTCACCAACGACTGTTATCAGAACTACAGTAGACTTCACCAACGACTGTTATCAGAACTACAGTAGTCTTCACCAACGACTGTTATCAGAACTACAGTAGTCTTCATCAACGACTGTTATCAGAACTACAGTAGTCTCATCAACGACTGTTATCAGAACTACAGTAGTCTTCACCAACGACTGTTATCAGAACTACAGTAGTCTTCATCAACGACTGTTATCAGAACTACAGTAGTCTCATCAACGACTGTTATCAGAACTACAGTAGTCTTCACCAACGACTGTTATCAGAACTACAGTAGGCTTCATCACTATAGAGACTATAGAGTGCAGTTTATGAATTCACAGGCAATTATATCAGCTCTTTTAATGATCTCTGCTGTTGGCTTTCTGTAGCTGTTCTCTTCCTCTGAGAGAGAGAGAGAGAGAGATAGAGAGAGACAGACAGACAGACAGACAGACAGACAGACAGACAGACAGGCAGACAGACAGACAGACAAAAGAGAAATTCAGATCCACAGGATATATCAGTGTGTAGGGGCTAAGGCCTTTATCTATACACACACATGTATACCTGAATGTACACACACACACACACACACACACAGACACACACACACACACACACACACACACACACACACACACACACACACACACACACACACACACACACACACACACACACACACACACACACACACACACACACACACAGAGGTGACAACAGACAGTAAAGAAGAAGGTGACAACTGACAGTAAAGAAGGTGACAACAGACAGTAAAATAAGGTGACAACAGACAGTAAAATAAGGTGACAACAGACAGTAAAATAAGATGACAACAGACAGTAAAATAAGGTGACAACAGACCGTAAAATAAGGTGACAACAGACAGTAAGATACGGTGACAACAGACAGTAAAATAAGGTGACAACAGACAGTAAAATAAGGTGACAACAGACAGTAAAATAAGGTGAAACAGACAGTAAAATAAGGTGACAACAGACAGTAAAATAAGATGACAACAGATAGTAAAGAAGGTGAAACAGACAGTAAAATAAGGTGACAACGGACAGTAAAATAAGGTGACAACAGACAGTAAAGAAGAAGGGAACAACAGACAGTAAAATAAGGTGACAACAAACAACAGGCAGTAAAATAAGGTGACAACAGACAGTAAAATAAGGTGACAACAGACAGAAAAATAAGGTGACAACAGACAGTAAAATAAGGTGACAACAGACGGTAAAATAAGGTGACAACAGGCAGTAAAATAAGGTGACAACAGACGGTAAAATAAGGTGACAACAGACGGTAAAATAAGGTGACAACAGACAGTAAAATAAGGTGACAACTGACAGTAAAATAAGGTGACAACTGACAGTAAAATAAGGTGACAACAGACAGTAAAAGAAGAAGGTGACAACAGACAGTAAAATAAGGTGAAACAGGCAGTAAAATAAGGTGACAACAGACAGTAAAATAAGATGACAACAGATAGTAAAGAAGGTGACAACAGACAGTAAAAGAAGAAGGTGACAACAGACAGTAAAAGAAGAAGGTGACAACAGACAGTAAAGAAGAAGGGAACAACAGACAGTAAAATAAGGTGACAACAGACAACAGGCAGTAAAATAAGGTGACAACAGACAGTAAAATAAGGTGACAACAGACAGTAAAATAAGGTGACAACTGACAGTAAAATAAGGTGACAACAGACAGTAAAAGAAGAAGGTGACAACAGACAGTAAAATAAGGTGAAACAGACAGTAAAATAAGGTGACAACAGACAGTAAAATAAGATGACAACAGATAGTAAAGAAGGTGACAACAGACAGTAAAAGAAGAAGGTGACAACAGACAGTAAAGAAAACTGCAGAACAAATAGAATGAGAGACCGTTTGCTCAGAGCATCTGGTTCTGTGGGCGAGAGAGAGACGCATTACCAGCACACACACACGCACGCACGCACGCACACACACACACACACACACACACACACACACACACACACACACACACACACACACACACACACACACACACACACACACACACACACACACACACACACACACACACACACACACACACACACACAGACACACACACACACACACACACACACACACACACACACACACACACACACACACACACACACACACACACACACACACACACACACACACACACACACACACACACACACACACACACACACAGAGGATGAGGGATCATCGGCACACCAACCCCAGCGGAGGTGTCTGTGTGTCTGGGAAACCATCTGTCTTCCTGGGGGGGGGGTTGTTTCTTTCCGGGCCCCAATGTCTGTGTGTTTGTAAATCTCTCACTGTCTGTCTCTCTGTCTGTCTGTCTCTCTCTCTCTCTCTCTCTCTCTCTCTCTCTCTCTCTCTCTCTCTCTCTCTCTCTCTCTCTCTCTCTCTCTCTCTCTCTCTCTCTATGTCTCTTTCACTGTCTCTCTCTCTCTGTCTCTCTCTCTATGTCTCTTTCTCCTTTCTCTCTCTCTCTCTCTCTCTCTGCCTTTCTCTATGTCTCTTTCTCTGTCTATCTCTCTGTCTCTCTCTCTGTCTCTTTCTCTGTCTCTCTCTCTGTCTCTCTCTCTCTGTCTCTCTCTGTCTATCTCTCTGTCTATCTATCTGTCTCTCTCTCTCTCTCTCTCTGTCTCTCTGTCTCTCTGTCTCTCTCTCTCTCTGTCTCTCTCTCTCTGTCTCTCTCTCTATCTCTCTCTCTCTGTCTATCTCACTGTCTCTCTCTCTGTCTCTCTCTCTCTCTGTCTATCTCTCTGTCTCTCTCTTTCTCTGTCTCTCTCTGTCTATCTCTCTCTCTCTCTCTTTCTCTCTCTCTCTGTGTGTGTGTCTCTCTCTGTCTCTCTCTCTCTCTCTCTCTGTCTCTGTGTGTATGTGTGTGTACATGTGCGTGTGGCCACAGGGATCATGATTCCTCACTAGATTAGCCAGCAGGTCTAGGGCAGGGTGGCTCCTTGATAGAACACAGTTTATCTACAGGCCTACACAGGAACATGTTCAGGGGAACACACAAATATATACATATATACATATCTAAAACACACGGAATAAATGAGCTCTGTAAAGGGGAGACCCATAGGGCTCTGGTCAGAAGTAGTGTACTAAATATGGAATATTGTACCATTTGGTCTGTCACCGTATTCAAATCTAATTTCATTTGCCACATGCTTCATGAACAACAGGTGTAGACTAACAGGGAAACGCAGGCCCTTCCCAACAATGCAGAGAGAAAAATATAATAAAAAGAATATAAAGATAATAACACAACTAATAAATACACAATGTGTAACGATAACGTGGCCATATACACTGAGGCCTTCCTAATATTGAGTTGCGCACCTTTTCTGAGGGGGTCATTCAGAGTTAAAGACAGCAGGTGCGGGAGAGCGAGAGAGCCGAAAACAGCATGTCCGGGACAAGATAGCACGTCCGGTGAACAGGTCAGGGTTCCATAGCTGCGGGCAGAACAGTTGAAACTAGAGCAGCAGCATGACCAGGTGGACTGGGGACAGCAAGGAGTCATCAGGCCAGGTAGTCCTGAGGCATGGTCCTAGGGCTCAGGTCCTCTGAGAGAAGAGAGAAGAGCGAAAGAGAGAGAGTTAGAGGGAGCATACTTAAATTCACACACGACACCGGATAAGACAGGAGAAATACTCCAGATATAACAGACTGACCCTAGCCCCCTGACACCTAAACTACTGCAGCATAAATAGTGGAGGCTGAGACAGCCTTATGGCTTGGGGGTAGAAGCTGTTCAGGGTCCTGTGGTTCCAGACTTGGTGCATCAGTACCACTTGCATTGCGGAGAGAGAAAAGCCACCTTGGGTGGATGGAGACTTTGGCAATTCTTATGGCCCTCCTCTGACACTGCCTGGTATGGAGATCCTGGATGGCAGTGAGCTTGGCCCTGTTGTGGAACTGGGCCATACGTACTACTTTGAGGATCTGAGGGACCATGCCAAATCTTTTCAGCCTCCTGAGGGAAAGAGGCATTGTCGTGCCTTCTTCCTGACTGTGTTGGTGTGTGGACCATGTTAATTCCTTATTGATGTGGACACCAAGGAACTTAAAGCTCTTGATGCACCGGTACCGCTTGCCATGCGGAAACAGAGAGAACAGTCTATGGCATGGGTGTTTGGAGTCTGTAACGATTTTCTGGGCATTACACACCAGCTGATATAGAGGTCCTGGATGGCAGGGAGCTCGACCCCAGTAATGTGCTGGGCTGTCCTCACCAGCCTCTGTAGCTCTATGTGATAAAGGACGATGCTATTGCCATACCAAGCAGTAATGCAGCCAGTCAAGATTCTCAATTGTACAGCTGTAGAGCTTTTTTGAGGATTTGAGGCTCCATGCCAATGCTTTTCAACCTCCTGAGGGAATAGAGGTGCTGTCGCACCTTCTTCATGACTGTGCACATGTGTGTGGACCATTTTAAGTAATTAGTGATTTGTACCCCGAGGAACTTGAAGCTCTCGACCCGCTCCACTGCAGCCCTGTCGATGTGGATGGGTGCATGCTCGGCCTTCCGTTTCCTGTGATCCACAATCATCTCCTTTGTTTTTCTGTCTTTTAGGGAGAGGCTGTTGTCCTGGCACCATACTGCCAGGTCTCTGACCTCCTCCCTATAGGCTGTCTCGTCGTTGTCGGTGATCAGACCTACCACCGTTGTTTCGTCAGCAGTGGTGTTGGAGTCGTGAGCGGCCACACAGTCATGGTTGAACAGGGAGTACAGGAGGGGACTAAGCACGCACCCCTGAGGGGACCCCCGTGTTGAGGGTCAGCGTGGCAGATATGTTGTTGTCTACCCTCACCATCTGGGGTCGGCCCCTCAGGAAGTCCAGGATCCAGTTGCAGAGGGAGGTGTTTAGTCCCAGGGTCCTTAGCTTAGTGATGAGCTTATAGGGCACTATGGTGTTGAATGCTGAGCTGTAGTCAATGAACAACATTTTCACATAGGTGTTCCTCTTATCCAGGTGGGAGAGGGCAGTGTGGAGTACAATAGAGATTGTGTCATCTGTGGATCTGTTGGTGCGGTATGTGAATTGGAGTGGGTCCAGGGTGTCATGATGGTGTTGATGTGAGCCATGACCAGTCTTTCAAAGCATTTCATGGCTATAGATGTAAGTGCTACGGGGCGATAGTCATTTAGACAGGTTACCTTTGCGTTCTTGGGCACAATGACTATGGTGGTCTGCTTAAAACAAGCATGTTTTACAGACAGGGGCAGGGAGAGGTTGAACATTTCAGTGGAAACACTTGCCAGCTGACTAGAGTATGCTCTGAGTACGCGTTCTGGGAATCCATCAGGCCCCGCGGCCGTGTTAATGTTAACCTGTTTAAAAGTCTTACTCACATCGGCTACAGAGAGCGAAATCATACAGTCGTCCACAACAGCTGGTGCTCTTATGCATGGTTCAGTGTTGCTTGCCCCAAAGCGAGCATAGAAGGCATTTAGCTTGACTTGTAGGCTGGGTTTCCCTTGATAATCTGGGATAGTTTGGAAGCCCTGACACATCCGACGAGCATCAGGGCTGGAGTCGTAAGATTGGATCTTAGTCCTTTATTGACGTTTTGCCTGTTTTATGGCTCATCAGAGGTTTCTTACAAGCATCCGGATTAGTGTCCCGCTCCTTGAAAGTGGCAGCTCTAGCCTTTAGCCCAGTTTGGATGTTGCCTGTAATCCATGGCTTCTGGTTGGGGTATGTACATACGTGTGGTCTCTGTGGGGACAATGTTGTTGACATACTTATTAATGGAGCCGATGTCTGATGTGGTAAACTCCTCAATGTTATCAGAAGAATCCCGGAACAGTCCTGTAACTTAGCATCTGCTTCCTTGGACCTCTTCCTTATTGAGCGTCACTGGTAGTTCCTGTTAGATTTTTGTTCTTGTGAACAGGAGGATAGTTCTGGTCAGATTTGCCATGTGGACGGTGAGGAAGAGCCTTGTCTGGGTCTCTGTGTGAGGAGTAAAGGTGATATAGAGTTTTGTCACCTGTAGTTGCACTGGTGACATGCTGGTAAAAATGAGGGAAAAACGGCTTCAAAATCACTGGCCTCTGGATGTGCATGTTCTTGTGTGCTTATGGCCCTATACAGCTCATTGAGTGCGGTCTTAGGGCCAGCATCAGTTTGTGGTGGTAAATAGACAGCTCTGGAAAAAAATATAGATGAATGCTCTCTTGGTAAATATTATGGTCTGCAGTTTATCATGAGGTAATTTAACTCAGGCGAGCAAAAACTTCAGACTTCCTTAAATTCTAGCGTCCCACCTGATCAACATCCGGTGAAATTGCAGAGCGTGAAATTCAAACTACAGTATTATAAATATTTAACTTTCATAAAATCACAAGTGTAATACATCAAAATAAAGCTTAACTTCTTGTTAATCCAGCCACTGTGTCAGATTTCAAAAAGGCTTTACGGTGAAAACAAACTATGCAATTATCTGAGGACAGCGCCCCGCTTACAAAACACATGAAAACATATTTCAACCAGGCAGGTGCGACACGAAAGTCAGAAATAGCGATATAAAAAATGCCTCACCCTTGATGATCTCCTTCTGTTGGCACTCCAAAAGGTTCCAGTTACATCAAAAATTGTCCTTTTGTTCGATAAAGTCCTTCTTTATATCCATAAAAACTCAGTTTAGCTGGCGCGCTTCAGTCAATAATCCACCCAGTTTCCGCCAGCAAAATGCATACAAAATTAATCGAAAAAACGTTACTAATAAACTTTTCCAAACAAGTCAGACAGCGTTTATAATCAAACCTTAGGTACCCTAATATGTAAATAAACAATCAAATTTAAGACGGAGAATCGTTATTGTCTTTACCGAAGAAAAATTCCACGCGCTTGGAAACACTACAGACAAAATGGGAGCCACCTAGAAAAACTACAATTTCTGGTGAATTTTTCCAAAAACCAGCCTGAAACTCTTTCTAAAGACTGTTGACATCTAGTGGAAGTCCTAGCTGCAAGCTGGGAGGACTTGGCCTTATAATAAAAGTGATAGCCATTGAAAATAGAGGTAGGCTGATTTTTTTTGGGGGGGGGGTGGTTTGTCCTCGGGGTTTCGCCTGCCATATCAGTTCTGTTATACTCACAGACATAATGTTAACAGTTTTAGAAACTTTAGAGTGTTTTCTATCCAAATCTACAAATTGTATGCATAACCTAGCTTCTAGGCCTGAGTAACAGGCAGTTTACGTTAGGCACGCTTTTCGTCCGGACGTCAAAATACTGCCCCCTACCCAAGAGAGGTTAACATTAACCAAAATGCCAAGAGTGTGCAAAGCTGCCATCAAGGCAAAGGGTGGCTATTTCAAGAGTCTCAAATATAAAATATATAAAGATTTGTTAAACACTTTTTTGGTTACTTCATGATTCCATGTGTGTTATTTCAGAGTTTTGATGTCTTCACTACTTTTCTACAATGTAGAAAATAGTAAAAATAAAGAAAAACCCTTGAATGAGTAGGTGTTCTAAAACTTTTGACCGGTATTGTATATATTTTCCATGTCCTTGTTCAGCCAAGCTTCAGAGAAACAAAGAATATTTCAGTTTTTCAGGTCCCGTTGTCTTGAATGGAGTTCAAGTTGAATGGAGTTCAAGTCTTGAATGGAGCTCATCCAGTTTGTTTTCCAGTGACTGCACAATCCCCAACAGACGCTTTCTCGCCGCCGCTTCCTCTTTCGAGTCCCGGGGATTAGGGCCTGGTCCGGAGTAAGCAGGACGTCCTGAGCTGCCGACTCGTTGAAGTAGAAGTCTTCATACAAATGTAGGTTAGTGATCACTGTTCTGATATCCAGAAGCCATTTTCGGTCGTAGGAAATGATGGCGGAGACATTATGTACATAAAAACCACACAAAACAGTAGAATCAGGAGCCTGTGTTAACAGCTGCTATCCACTGCAGCGCCGTCTTCTATTCACCCCTAGAGAGGTTTTCTTTGCCAATGGTGTGGACTATGGAGTGCAGTTTGTGAATTCATAGGTTATTATATCAGATCTTTTAATGATCTGCTATTGGCTTTATGTAGCTGTTTCTTCCTCTGAGTCTTTTAGGCTGACAAGAAAAGCAGAGGAGAGAGAGAGAGAGAGAGAGAGAGAGAGAGAGAGAGAGAGAGAGAGGAGAGAGGAGAGAGGGTCTGAAGAGAGAAAGAGGAGAGAGGGTCTAAAGAGAGAAAGAGGAGAGAGGGTCAAAAGAGAGAAAGAGGAGAGAGGGTCAAAAGAGAGAAAGAGGAGGGTCTAAAGAGAGAAAGAGGAGGGTCTAAAGAGAGAAAGAGGAGGGTCTAAAGAGAGAAAGAGGAGAGAGGGTCTAAAGAGAGAAAGAGGAGAGAGGGTCAAAAGAGAGAAAGAGGAGAGAGGGTGTAAAGAGAGAAAGAGGAGAGAGGGTCAAAAGAGAGAAAGAGGAGAGAGGGTCTAAAGAGAGAAAGAGGAGAGAGAGAGGCACAGACTTTTATGTCATTTTTGTTTTGTTTATTGTTTATTTAATTTGCTTTGGCAATGACACGTTTCCCATGCCAATTAAGCCCCTTTGAATTTAATTGAGAACAATAGACAAGAGACTTCTGAATAAGAGCTGAAGATTGCTACCGTTGTTGCAGCAGTCCATAAACAAAGAAAACAGAGGGAGGAAGAGGAGGAGGTGTGGACACTGTGTATGTGTTTCTCTCTGGATGTATTCATGTGTGTATGTGTGGTTGTCCTCTGAATGCACTGTAGTGCAGTATTCATAGAATCCTTTAACATTCACCAGATGACCCCCAGGACCAGAGCCAGGGGAGGTGGGCTCTTTACCAATAACATGGATGACTGGGAGGTGGGCTCTTTACCAATAACATGGATGGCTGGGAGGTGGGCTCTTTACCAATAACATGGATGACTGGGAGGTGAGCTCTTTACCAATAACATGGATGACTGGGAGGTGAGCTCTTTACCATTAACATGGATGACTGGGAGGTGAGCTCTTTACCAATAACATGGATGGCTGGGAGGTGGGCTCTTTACCAATAACATGGATGACTGGGAGGTGGGCTCTTTACCAATAACATGGATGGCTGGGAGGTGGGCTCTTTACCAATAACATGGATGACTGGGAGGTGGGCTCTTTACCAATAACATGGATGACTGGGAGGTGAGCTCTTTACCATTAACATGGATGACTGGGAGGTGAGCTCTTTACCAATAACATGGATGACTGGGAGGTGAGCTCTTTACCATTAACATAGATGACTGGGAGGTGGGCTCTTTACCAATAACATGGATGGCTGGGAGGTGGGCTCTTTACCAATAACATGGATGACTGGGAGGTGGGCTCTTTACCATTAACATGGATGACTGGGAGGTGAGCTCTTTACCAATAACATGGATGGCTGGGAGGTGGGCTCTTTACCAATAACATGGATGACTGGGAGGTGGGCTCTTTACCAATAACATGGATGGCTGGGAGGTGGGCTCTTTACCAATAACATGGATGACTGGGAGGTGGGCTCTTTACCAATAACATGGATGACTGGGAGGTGGGCTCTTTACCAATAACATGGATGACTGGGAGGTGGGCTCTTTACCAATAACATGGATGACTGGGAGGTGGGCTCTTTACCAATAACATGGATGACTGGGAGGTGGGCTCTTTACCAATAACATGGATGACTGGGAGGTGGGCTCTTTACCAATAACATGGATGACTGGGAGGTGGGCTCTTTACCAATAACATGGATGGCTGGGAGGTGGGCTCTTTACCAATAACATGGATGACTGGGAGGTGGGCTCTTTACCAATAACATGGATGACTGGGAGGTGGGCTCTTTACCAATAACATGGATGACTGGGAGGTGGGCTCTTTACCAATAACATGGATGACTGGGAGGTGGGCTCTTTACCAATAACATGGATGGCTGGGAGGTGGGCTCTTTACCAATAACATGGATGACTGGGAGGTGGGCTCTTTACCAATAACATGGATGACTGGGAGGTGGGCTCTTTACCAATAACATGGATGACTGGGAGGTGGGCTCTTTACCAATAACATGGATGACTGGGAGGTGAGTTCTTTACCAATAACATGGATGGCTGGGAGGTGGGCTCTTTACCAATAACATGGATGACTGGGAGGTGAGCTCTTTACCAATAACATGGATGACTGGGAGGTGAGCTCTTTACCATTAACATGGATGACTGGGAGGTGAGCTCTTTACCAATAACATGGATGACTGGGAGGTGAGCTCTTTACCATTAACATGGATGACTGGGAGGTGGGCTCTTTACCAATAACATGGATGGCTGGGAGGTGGGCTCTTTACCAATAACATGGATGACTGGGAGGTGAGCTCTTTACCAATAACATGGATGACTGGGAGGTGGGCTCTTTACCAATAACATGGATGACTGGGAGGTGAGTTCTTTACCATTAACATGGATGTCTGGGAGGTGGGCTAATTACCATTAACATGGATGACTGGGAGGTGAGCTCTTTACCAATAACATGGATGGCTGGGAGGTGGGCTCTTTACCATTAACATGGATGACTGGGAGGTGAGCTCTTTACCAATAACATGGATGTCTGGGAGGTGGGCTCTTTACCATTAACATGGATGACTGGGAGGTGGGCTGAGAGCTCCAGAACCCAGCCTGGATAGAGATCGACCCACAGGATATGTCAGTGTGTAAGGGCTAGGACCTTTATCTATACACACACACGCACGCACGCACGCACGCACGCACGCACGTAAGCACGCACGCACACACACACACACACACACACACACACACACACACACACACACACACACACACACACACACACACACACACACACACACACACACACACACACACACACACACACACACACACACAGAGGATGGATGACCAGGGACCTCATCGGCACATCGACCCCCGTGGAGGTGTCTGTGTGTCGGGAAAACGCCATCCTTCTTCCTGGGGTTTGTTATTTGTCTCCGGGCCCCAATGAATGTGTTTTTGTGGCCACAGGCCTCCTGTTCACTCACTAGATTAACCAGCAGGTTTAGGGCAGGATGGCTGCTGGATATACCTACAGGCCTACACAGGAACATGTTCAGGGGAACACACACACACACAATCCTGGAGACTCCTGAGAGATGAGCTGACTGGACAAAGGTGGTTCACATGTAGGGAGCATTATATCTCAGACAGACAGACAGACAGACAGACAGACAGACAGACAGACAGACAGACAGACAG